>NC_060140.1:793356999-793660030 GCF_021461385.2 Schistocerca piceifrons
TTTTAATTTCACCAAAGGTTGTTTTGACTTTCCTATATGCTGAATCAGTCCATCCGACAACCATTTCTTTTTTGATTTCTTTACATTTTTCGTTCAGCCATTTTCTCTTAGCTTTCCTGCACTTCCTATTTATTTCATTTCTCAGCGACTTGTATTTCTTAATTTCCCTGAACATTTGCGTACTCCCTTCTTTCATTGATCATCTCTAGTGTTTTTTCTGTTACCCATGGTTTCTTTCTAGTTACCTTCTTTGTACCTATGCTTTTCTTTTCAACTTCTGTGATTACCCTTTTTTGAGATGTCCATTCCTCTTCAGCTGTACAGCCTGTTGAGAAATTCCTTATTGCTGTATCTATAGCTTTAAACAACATCAAGCTTGTCTCGTGATTCCTTACTACTTCCGTATCCCACTTCTTTGCGTATCGATTCTTCCTAACTAATGTCTTGAACTTCAGCCTACTCTTCATCACTACTAAATTGTGATATGAGTCTATGTCTGCTCCTGGGTACGCCTTACAATCCAGTATCTGATTTCGGAATCTCTGTCTGACCGTGATGTAAACTAACTGAAATCTACCTGTATCACCTGACCTTTCCCAAGTATACCTCCTCCTTTTGTGATACTTGAACAGAGTATTCACTATTACCAGCTGGAATTTATTATAGAACTCAATTTGTCTTTCTCCTCTCTATTTCCTTGCCCCAAGCCCATATTCTCGTGTAACTATTTCTTCTCCTACAACTGCATTCCAGTCCACCAAGACTATTAAATTTTCATTTCCCTTTACGTACTGTATTACCCTTTCAATATCCTCAAATACTTTGTCTATTTCTTCATTGTTAGCTTGCGACGTCGGCATTTATACTTGAACTATCGTTGTTACTGCTGGTTTGCTGTTGATTCTGATAAGAACAACCCTATCACTGAACCGTTCACAGTAACACACTCTCTGTCCTACCTTCCTATTTATAACAAATCCTACTCCTGTTATACCATTTTCTGCTGCTGTTGATATTACCCTATACTCATCTGATCAGAAATCTTCGTCTTCTTTCCATTTCACATCACTGACCCCTACTATATCTCGATTGAGCCTTTTCATTACCCATTTCAGATGTTCTAGTGTCCGTACCACATTCAAGCTTCTGACTCATAGAACGTTATCCTTTTGTTGTTTATTCAATCTTTTTCTCATGGTCACCTTTCCCTGGGCAGTCCCCTCCTGGAGATGCAAGGGGGGACTATTCTGGAATCTTTTGCTGTTGAAGAAATCTTCATGACACTTTTTTCAATTACAGGCCACATGTCCTGTGGACATATGTCATGTGTCTTTAATGTGGGGGTTTCCATTGGTTTCTGCATCCTCATTGCTGATTCTTTTGCCTTTAGGGGCAGTTTCCCACCTCCAGGACAAGAGACTGCCCTGAATGTCTGTCCGCCCTCTGCCCTCCTTGACAAGGCTGTTGGGAGAATGAGGGTGACTTCTTATGCTTGAAGTCTTCTGCCACCAGTGCTGATTATTAATCAAAATTCAATTGATGGGGGGAGTTTCGAACCCAGGACTGAGGATATTTTGATTACTAATCAAAGACGCTAACCCTACATCACAGGTATGTAACCCAGTCTTTATTGGCCTTCATCCCGTTGTGCATGGATAGGTACTGAAACTGTTTGAATGATGTTGTGGCAACACTAAAAAACATTTTGATGTGATCCATGAGCAAAACCATTGCGGATTATAAAAAGCATCTCTGCCACTGTCGGCATAGTTACTGTCATTATTTACATTTTATCTTCTGTTCATTGTTTCATCCTTTGCCAACATAATAAAGTTACTATCAAATACTATCCAATATTTATTGTGAATGAGAGAGTAAGTTCAAATTCCCATAGTGGAGACACCAAAAAACCAAAGGAACGCAAATGGTAACAGTGAAATGTATCATTGGAAATAACGAATCTATTGACACATGCACTGGAAACTTGAACCAGAGTGGATCAAGACTTGCCACTCAACCCAGCATCACCATCCACAACTTTTGATTTGCTGTAAAACGGCACAATAGTTATAAGCACACAAGATGGGAGTACAACATGTGACACAGAAATGTTAAGGTCCAGCATTCTGGTCTACACGACCTCAGCTTCAGTTCACAAAAGTTGAATGCATATTTCAACACATTGGGTGTTTGATAATACTGATAGATTTAATATTATGGTCTTGTATCTGGATTTAGAAGTGGATGATGAAATTGAAGAAACCTTGTCACAGCAAAACTATGCTGCACTAAAGGAAGTTCTCATACAGTACTACACACCTTCACCAGAGAGGCAATTACAAAAGATTTTTGCAGACGAATACATGGGCAACAGGACTTCATCACAAGTGCTCAAAGTTTGACATACATTAGCAAGCCCAGAATTTCTACTTGAACAGTCGTAATGCATATTATGGTTTCGTGCACTTCCAGCCATGATCCACACCATCACTGTGGCATAGACAGACTTGCACTGCAAGTTTTAGAAAAGAAGGTAGATACAACTGCAAAAAGCTTAAGTGAAGTTTCCATGTGTGCAAAAACCTGCTATGGCCAAGACAAGGATGCAGGAACAGGCAGAGGGGTGAAAGCTGACACCACTGGTCCAGTAATGCACACAAATACTTCTCACCAGCAGCATGCATCAGCCAAACCACCAAGGAGCAACTGGCAAAACTAAATATGCAGGTAGCCACACACCAGCAGCAGTAATGAAGCTGCAGTTTGAAAAATAGCAAACTCCCATGCAACAAGACTTGCTGGAGTGGTAGTGCTGGTGCAATAGGTATTCCAGCAACTCAACCTGTCAGTACACTCAGTGCTGCAGTTACCCAAATTTCAAAGATGGGCAATTACCCACATTTCAAAGATGGGTGTTAGTTGCCTGCTAGCATCCATTAGCAACAACAGAAGTGCCAAGTCCAGAGTAGGGTAAGAAGATATTCAAATGCCACATTAGCAGCAGTCAGCCAATCACACCAATTGTTATATAGGACTTGTTATCAGATTGATCTTATTGATATGGGTTGAGAAGTCAATGTCTGTCCAAGACGTGCCAGTTACACATTGACAGCAACAATGGAACATTTTCTTACTATGGAAAATGATCCCAGGATCGCTGCTGATGTTGTGGTCTTCAGTCCAAAGACTGGTTTGATGCAGCTCTCCATGCTACTCTATCCTGCGCAAGCTTTTTCATCTCCAAGTAACTACTGCAACCTACATCCTTCTGAATCTGCTTAGTGTATTCATCTCTTGGTCTCCCTCTACGATTTTTACCCTCCGCACTGCCCTCCAATACTATATTGTGATCCCTTGATGCTTCAGAACATGTCCTAACAACTGATCCCTTCTTCTAGTCAAGTTGTGCTACAAATTCCTCTTCTCCCCAATTCTATTCAGTACCTCCTCATTAGTTACATGATCTACCCATCTAATCTTCAGCATTCTTCTGTAGTACCACATTTTGAAAGCTTCTGTTCTCTTCTTGTCTAAACTATTTATTGTCCATGTTTCACATCCATACATTGCTACACTCCATACAAATACATTTAGTAAAGACTTCCTCACACTTAAATGTAAACTCGATGTTAACAAATTTCTCTTTTCCAGAAATGTTTTTATTGCCATTGCCAGTCCACATTTTATATCCTCTCTACTTCGATCATCATCAGTTATTTTGCTCCCCAAATAGCAAAACTCCTTTACCACTTTAAGTGTCTCATTTCCTAATCTAATTCCCTCAGCATCACCAGACTTAATTAGACTACATTCCATTATCCTTGTTTTGCAATTCCATTCAACTGTTCTTCCAGGTCCTTTGCTATCTCTGACAGAATTACAATGTCATCGGCAAACCTCTAAGTTTTTATTTCTTCTACATGGGTTTTAATTCCTACTCCAAATTTTTCTTTTGTTTCCTTTACTGCTTGCTCAATATAGATTGAATAACATTGGGGATAGGCTACAACCCTGTCTCACTCCCTTCCAAACCTCTGCTTTCCTTTCATACCCCTTGACTCATAACTGTCATCTAGTTTCTGTACAAATTGTAAATAGCCTTTCGCTCCCTGTATTTGACACCTGCCACCTTCAGAATTTACCATTATATAATCTACCTGAAAACTTCCAGTGTCTCCAGGCCTCTTCCACATATACAACATTCTTTCGTGATTCGTAAACCAAGTGTTAGCTATGATTAAGTTATGTTCTGAGCAAAATTCTACTAGGCGGCTTTCTCTTTCATTCCTAATCTCCAGTTCATATTCACCTACTATTTTTCCTTCTCTTCCTTTTCCTACTATTGAATTCCAGTACCACATGACTATTAAATTTTCATCTCCCTTCACTATCTGAATAATTTCTTTTATCCCATCATACATTTCTTCAATCTCTTTATCGTCTGCAGAGCCAGCTGGCATATAAACTTGTACTACCGTGGTAGGCATGGGCTTCGTGTATCTTTGCAACAGTGATGCATTCCCTATGCTGTTTGTAGTAGTTGACCCACACTCCTATTTTTTTATTCGTTATTAAACCTACTCCTGCATTACTCTTAATTGATTTTGTACTTATAACCATGTAATCAGCTGACCAGAAATCTTGTTCCTCCTGCCACCAGACTTCACTAATTTCCATTATATCTAACTTCAACCTTTCTCTTTTTCCCTTTTTAAATTTTCTAGCCTACCTGCCTGATTAAGGGTTCTGAAATTCCACACTCTGATCTGTAGAACACCAGTTTTCTTTCTCCTGATAACGACATCCTCCTGAGTAGTCCCCGCCCGCAGATCCAAATGGGGGACTATTTTACCTCCAGAATACTTTACCCAAGAGGACACCATCATCATTTAACCATACAGTAAAGCTGCATGCCCTCAGGAAAAATTACAGCTATAAAGTTCCCCCCGCTTTCAGCCGTTCGCAGTACCAGGACAGCAAGGCCGTTTTGGTTAATGTTACAAGGCCCGATCAGTCAATCATTCAGAGTGTTGCCCCCGCAACTACTGAAAAGGTTGCTGACCCTCTAGAGGAACCACATGTTTGTCTGGCCTCTCAATAGATACCCCTCCATTGTGGTTGCAACTATGGTACGGCTATCTGTATCACTGAGGCACGCAAGCCTCCCCACCAACGGCAAGGTCCATGGTTCATGGGATGACTATGAGATACAAATTTTACAAATTCATTAGTTCAAGAAATGATTTGGTGATAATTTTTTTTATATTCTAGGTATTTAATCTGTGGAAGATTAGAAGACATTTAAAATCTCACTACACATCTGTGACCCGCCAATGTGTCGCAGCACGGCAGTTGAGAAGTGCAGTTCTAGGGTACAATCCCATATGCAGTCATATATGTTGGCAAACTGTAATACTAATTTCCATTGCGCCTTTAATTTCAACCATATTAGCAATATACAATGCTGTGTAACAGTATTATGAAAAGTAGTGCTGCCACTCACCGTACGGTGGAGATGCCGATTTGCAGATAGGCACAACGAAAAGGTTGTCAAAAGATAAGCTTTCAGCCAACAAGGCCTTTGACAAAAGCTGAAAGCTTAATTTGTGACAGTCCCCCTGCTGTGCCCATCGCAACTCAGTGTCCCCACTATATGGTGAGCAGCAACTATCCTTTTCACTATATTGTTACATTCCCTCCTGGATTTTCCATTGTTTGATATATGACGATATTATTTTCCTTGCAAAATATTCAAAAACTTTTGCTTGAAGATTATTTGTGGTTATCTACCATATAAATTATTTACTATCTTTGAACTACTAAAATATCCATTCAATTTGTGATGTAGTTTGAAACTTCTATTGTCACTTTGAAAAATGCATAAACAACATGTGGAAGAGATTCATTGTAATGTCATATGCAAGAGAAATCAACAAAACTCACAGGTATCATATAAGTTACTAACAAAATCTGGATATATTCAATAAGTTTGCATACATTTTACCATAAAATGATGAACTTTAATTGAGAAAGGATTATAGCCTAACACAGATACAAGTTTCTAGTGTGTTGATATCATAGTGAAGGTGTTTCAACTGTCAGCTTAAGCCTTGAAACAGGTGCTGCACTTCAAAATGTACACTGCATAATGAAATACACTACTGAGAAATTTTCCATTGTGGAAGAGATATTTGTTCCAAATAAAACGCATTTCAATGCTCTTTTTGGAAGAACCAGTGTCATATTTTTTAGAGCAGTTAACTAAGCAACCCTGCACCTCACCTCATTAATTTATAAAAATCCAATTAATTTGATTTGGTCTGGTGCACAAAAGAAGATGGGAACCTATTCTGCTGAGTACTATCTTTAAATACTGACTGATATATTTAATAAATTTGACACTTGTATATTACACATTATGCCACTTGTGTATGTGTATCTCAAAGAATAGGACAGTATGGTCTAGGAATTTCCGATTAATCTGATGTACAGTCATTACTTATGCTCCTGGTCCTTCCCAGGTCCAAGTAACTGTGTCAACTTCGTTTGGATAACGTAGACAGACAGGCTGCATAGGTACTCCTGGATAGAAAGCTCCTGGTTTGAATGTGATTAGACATGATCTGTTTGTACATGGTCCTTCCGAGAATATGAGCACCTGTGGCCAGGATCACTACCTATGGTGAAAAACATTTAGCTGTTCACCAGGATTTTGTGAATGAAGACATGCCTGATCACATAATCGGAGTGACTTCATGCATCATAATCAACTTGTGCCCAATGTGGACACTCACTGAGTAGTACCAGTACCCATAGAATGGATACTGCCTAGTGTGCTTTCCATGTTGGGTCAAAAGCAGTGTGCCAAGCCCATGGCTTTCCACACGAAGATGTCTGGTGTCTGTACCACTTCACCCACACCAAAGTATATCGATTCATTTCTGTACCCACAACAATGTGGGGTGCACCCACGTATGTGGGAGTGGGAGGTTGTCTCGAGGTGTGGCAGGGGGTGAAAGACATTCTGGAGGGCTGAACGGAAGGTCTCTCCAGTTTGTCTGATGAACCGGTTTCAGGCTCTGTCTCCGGCTGATACTGATCTTCGGCCGGACATGGCTGCTTATCCTGTTCCAGAGGTTACCCCTCAGTCTGCAATATCCGGGCGGTCGCAGAGGGTGGGCTTACTGGTAGTTGGGAGCTCCAACATCAGGTGCATAATGGGAGCCCTTAGGGATATGGCAGCAAGAGATGGGAAGAAAACCAATGTGCATTCTGTGTGCATACTGGGGGGGGGGAGTCATTCCAGATGTGGAAAGATTCCTTCTGGATGCCACGAAGGGTACAGGGTGCACCCATCTGCAGGTGGTTGCTCATGTCGGCACCAATAATGTGTGTCGCTATGGATCGGAAGAAATCTTCTCTGGCTTCTGGGCGGCTATCTGATTTGGTGAAGACTGCCAGTCTCACCAGCGGGATGAAAGCGGAGCTCACCATCTGCAGCATCATCAACAGGACTGACTGCGGACCTTTGGTACAGAGCCGAGTGGAGGGTCTGAATCAGAGGCTGAGACGGTTCTGTGACCGTGTGGGCTGCAGATTTCTCGACTTGCGCCATAGGGTGGTGGAGTTTCGGGTTCCGCTGGATAGGTCAGGAGTCCACTATACACAGCAGGCGGCTACACGGGTAGCAGGGGTTGTGTGGTGTGGACTTGGCAGTTTTTTAGGTTAGATGGCCTCGGGCAAGTACAGAAAGGACAACAGCCTCAAAGGGTGCAGAGCAAAGTCAGGACATGAAGAGATCAAGCAGCAAGCGGTATTGTAATTGTAAACTGTCAAAGCTGCGTTGGTAAAGTACCGGAACTTCAAGCGCTGATAGAAAACACCGAAGCTGGAATCGTTATAGGTACGGAAAGCTGGCTGAAGCCAGAGATAAATTCTGCCGAAATTTTTACAAAGGCACAGAGGGTGTTTAGAAAGGATAGATTGCACGCAACCAGTGGTGGCATGTTTGTTGCTGTTAGTAGTAGTTTATCCTGTAGTGAAGTAGAAGTGGATAGTTCCTGTGAATTATTATGGGTGAAGGTTACACTCAACAACCGAGCTAGGTTAATAATTGGCTCCTCTTACTGACCTCTCGACTCAGCAGCATTAGTGGCAGAACAACTGAGAGAAAATCTGGAATACATTTCACATAAATTTTTTCAGCATGTTATAGTCTTAGGAGGAGATTTCAATTTACCAGATATAGACTGGGACACTCAGATGTTTAGGATGGGTGGTAGGGACAGAGCATCGAGTGACATTATACTGAGTGCACTATCCGAAAATTACCTCGAGCAATTAAACAGAGAACCGACTCGTGGAGATAACATCTTGGACCTACTAATAACAAACAGACCCGTACTTTTTGACTCTGTAAGCGCAGAACAGGGAATCAGTAATCATAAGTGCGTTGCAGCATCCCTGAATATGGAAGTAAATAGGAATATAAAAAAAGGGAGGAAGGTTTATCTGTTTAGCAAGAGTAATAGAAGGCAGATTTCAGACTACCTAACAGATCAAAACGAAAATTTCTGTTTCGACATTGACAATGTTTATGGAAAAAGTTCAAGGCAATTGTAAAATGCGTTTTAGACAGGTACGTGCCGAGTAAAACTGTGAGGGACAGAAAAAACCCACTGTGGTTCAACAACAAAGTTATGAAACTACTGCGAAAGCAAAGAGAACTTCACTGCAAGTTTAAATACAGCCAAAACCTCTCAGACAAACAGAAGCTAAATGATGTCGAAGTTAGTGTAAGGAGGGCTATGTGTGAAGCATTCAGTGAATTCGAAAGTAAAGTTCTACGTACCGACTTGACAGAAAATCCTAGGAAGTTCCGGTCTTACATTAAATCAGTAAGCGACTCGAAACAGCATATCCAGACACTCCAGGATGATGATGGCATTGAAAAAGAGGATGATACACGTAAAGCTGAAATACTAAACACCTTTTTCCAAAGCTGTTTCACAGAGGAAGGCCGCACGGCAGTTCCTTCTCTAAATCCCCACAGAAACGAAAGAATGACTGACATCGAAATAAGTGTCCAAGGAATATAAAAGCAACTGAAATCACTCAACAGAGGAAAGTCCACTGGACCTGATGGGACATCAATTCGATTCTACACAGAATACGCAAAAGAACTTGCCCCCTTCTAACAGCCGTGTACCGCAAGTCTCTAGAGGAACGGAAGGTTCCAAATGATTGGAAAAGAGCACAGGTAGTCCCAGTCTTCAAGATGGGTTGTCGAGCAGATGCGCAAAACTATAGACCTATATCTCTGACATCGATCTGTTGTAGAATTTTAGAACATGTTTTTTGCTCGCGTATCATGTCATTTCTGGAAACCCAGATTCTACTCTGTAGGAATCAACATGGATTCCGGAAACAGCGATCGTGTGAGACCCAACTGCTTTATTTGTTCATGAGACCCAGAAAATATTAGATAAAGGCTCCCAGGTAGATGCCATTTTCCTTGACTTCTGGAAGGCGTTCGATACAAAGTAAGAGCCTACGGAATATCAGACCAGCTGTGTGGCTGGATTGAAGAGTTTTTAACAAACAGAACACAGCATGTTGTTCTTAATGGAGAGACGTCTACAGACGTTAAAGTGTGTGGTTTGTAGTTTGAGGTTTTCGGGCACTAAACAGCGTGGTCATCAGCGCCCAAACGCATAGAAACAGGAACACTTGCGGTGAAGGGACGAAGACGGACAGTGAACAAGGAGAACGGCTAAAAGACACAGGCCTGACGCAGTTCCAAATCCTCACATACAGAGGCAAAACAAGAGGAAAAGAAATGCACTAAAAAAGGAAAGAAAACACAAGGAAAAGAGAACAGAAATCGAAGTGAAACAAGTAGGTAATCGTGACTGGTGGACCTCTTACCTAAAATCTGGGTGAGCCAGTCACCCAGCAGCACATTAAAATCCTCTCCCTAAAATCCGAGGCAACAAATTGGACAGGACACAAAACTGTAAGACCTTAACCACAGTCGTTGCGTCGTCTTGCGAAATAGAGGGCAAATCCGGTGGCAAGGAAACCACCGCCCTCTGGTCAGAGAATAAAGGACAGTCCAGTAAAATGTGGCGAACAGCAATCTGGACGCCACAAGCACTGCAGATTGCGGGGTCCTCCCACCGGAGTAAAAAACCATGCGTTAAGGGACTGTGCCCCATGCGGAGGCGAGTGAGGAGAACCTCATCCCACCTGCATGACTGGTAGGACGTACGCCATGGGCGCGTGGTGGCCTTGACCAAACGCAGCTTATTTTCACCAACTGCCAGCCACTCCTCTTCCCATTGACGCATAACACGAAAACGCAAAAGGGAGGTAACAGCATGGAGGGGGACGGCACATTCAACAACGTGAGGGAGGGAACATGCATCTTTGGCAGCCACATCCGCCAGTTCGTTTCACCTAATACCCATGTGCCCCGGCACCCAGCAGAAAGAAACCTCCTTCCCCTGCCGTTGCAGGTGGAGTAGGGCATCATGGATGTTCTGGACGACCGTATCCGCTGGGTACAAGTGTTGCATGGTCTGAAGGGCACTCAGGGAGTCAGAACAGATGACAAACTTAAGACTGGGAACACATCTCATCTGCTCCAATGCTCGCAAGATCACAAACAATTCGGCATCAAAGATGGTAAACGCCGCAGGAAGCCATAACTTGACGACTCGATCAGGGAAAACAACAGCACAACCAACAGAGTCCCCCTGTTTAGAGCCATCCGTAAATACTGGTACATTGTCGGGATGCTGGTTTAATCATCATCATCATCATAATCATCATCATCATCATCATCATTTAAGACTGATTATGCCTTTCAGCGTTCAGTCTGGAGCATAGCCCCCCTTATACAGTTCCTCCATGATCCCCTATTCAGTGCTAACATTGGTGCCTCTTCTGATGTTAAACCTATTACTTCAAAATCATTCTTAACCGAATCCAGGTACCTTCTCCTCGGTCTGCCCCGACTCCTCCTACCCTATACTGCTGAATCCATGAGTCTCTTGGGTAACCTTGCTTCTCCCATACATGTAACATGACCCCACCATCTAAGCCTGTTCGCCCTGACTGCTACATCTATAGAGTTCATTCCCAGTTTTTCTTTGATTTCCTCATTGTGGACACCCTCCTGCCATTGTTCCCATCTACTAGCACCTGCAATCATCCTAGCTACTTTCATATCCGTAACCTCAACCTTGTTGATAAGGTAACCTGAATCTACCCAGCTTTCGCTCCCATACAACAAAGTTGGTCAAAAGATTGAACGGTGCACAGATAACTTAGTCTTGGTACTGACTTCCTTCTTGCAGAAGAGAGTAGATCGTAGCTGAGCGCTCACTGCATTAGCTTTGCTACACCTCGCTTCCAGTTCTTTCACTATGTTGCCATCCTGTGAGAATATGCATCCTAAGTACTTGAAACCGTCCACCTGTTCTAACTTTGTTCCTCCTATTTGGCACTCAACCCGTTTATATTTCTTTCCCACTGACATTACTTTCGTTTTGGAGATGCTAATCTTCATACCATAGTCCTTACATTTCTGATCTAGCTCTGAAATATTACTTTGCAAACTTTCAATCGAATCTGCCATCACAACTAAGTCATCCGCATATGCAAGACTGCTTATTTTATGTTCACATATCTTAATCTCACCCAGCCAGTCTACTGTTTTCAACATATGATCCATAAATAATATAAACAACAGTGGAGACAGGTTGCAGCCTTGTCTTACCCCTGAAACTACTCTGAACCATGAACTCAATTTACCGTCAACTCTAACTGCTGCCTGACTATCCATGTAAAGACCGTTAATTGCTTACAAAAGTTTGCCTCCTATTCCATAATCTTGTAGAACAGACAATAACTTCCTCCTAGGAACCCGGTCATATGCCTTTTCTAGATCTATAAAGCATAGATACAATTCCCTGTTCCACTCATAACACTTCTCCATTATTTGCCGTAAGCTAAAGATCTGGTCCTGACAACCTCTAAGAGTAGCTAAACCCACACTGATTTTCATCCAATTGGTCCTCAACTAATACTCGCACTTTCCTTTCAACAATACCTGAGAAGATTGTACCCACAACGCTGATTAAAGAGATACCTCTGTAGTTGTTACAATCTTTTCTGTTTCCATGTTTAAAGATTGGTGTGATTACTGCTTTTGTCCAGTCTGATGGAACCTGTCCCGACTCCCAGGCCATTTCAATTATCCTGTGTAGCCATTTAAGACCTGACATTCCACTGTATTTGATGAGTTCCGACTTAATTTCATCCACCCCAGCCGCTTTATTGCACTGCAACCTATTGACCATTTTTTCCACTTCCTCAAATGTGATCCTATTTCCATCATCATTCCTATCCCATTCTACCTCAAAATATGAAACATTACTGATCGCATTTTCACCTACATTGAGCAACTCTTCAAAATATTCCCTCCATCTGCCCAAGGCATCCACAGGATTCACCAGCAGTTTTCCTGACCTGTCCAAAATACTTGTCATTTCCTTCTTACCTCCCTTTTGAAGACTGCTAATTACACTCCAGAATGGTTTTCCAGCAGCTTGACCCATAGTCTCCAACCTGTTTCCAAAGTCTTCCCACAATTTCTTCTTGGATGCTGTTTCTTTCTTCAACATAACTTTCTCTGTCTACCTGGGTTCTGGTATGTAGCCATTTTTGATACGCCTTCTTTTTCCTTTTATAGGCTGCCTTGACTGTGTCATTCCACCAAGCTGTTTGCTTCATCCTACTTTTACACACTACTGTTATAAGACATTCTTTAGCCACTTCTAGTACTGTGTCCCTGTACCTTGTCCATTCCTTTTCCAATGACTGTAATTGACTACATTCAACTAACTGGTACCTTTCTGAGATCGCTGTTATGTACTTGTGCCTGATTTCCTTATCCTGAAGTTTCTCCACTCTTATCCTCCTACATATGGACCTGACCTCCTGCACTTTCGGCCTCACAATCCCAATTTCACTGCAGATTAAATAATGATCAGTGTCATCAAAGAATCCCCTGAATACACGTGTGTCCCTCACAACCTTCCTGAATTCCTGATCTGTTATTATACAGTCAATGACAGATCTGGTTCCCCTGCCTTCCCAAGTATACCGGTGAATGTTCTTATGTTTAAAAAAGGAGTTTGTGATTACTAAGCCCATACTGGCACAAAAATCCAAGAGTTGTTTACCGTTCCTGTTGGCCTCCATATCCTCTCCAAATTTACCCATAACCTTTTCATACCCTTCTGTTCGATTTCCAATCCTGGCGTTAAAATCACCCATGAGCAGAACACTGTCCTTGTCCTTTACTCTAACAACTACATCACTAAGTGCCTCATAAAAACTATCCATCTTATCTTGATCTGTCCCTTCTCAATGCGAATATACTGACACAATCCTAATTTTCTTGCTAGACACTGTCAAATCTATCCACATCAGTCGTTCGTTTACATACCTTATTGCAACTACGCTGGGTTCCATTTCTTTCCTGATGTAAAGCCCTACACCCCATTGTGCTATTCCTGCTTTGACTCCTGACAGGTAGATCTTGTATTCTCCCACTTCCTCTTCTTTCTCACCCCTTACCCGAATGTCACTAACAGCCAAAACGTCCAGCCCCATCTTACTTGCAGCCTCTGCCAGCTCTACCTTCTTCCCAGAGTAGCCCCCATTGATATTAATAGCTCCCCATCTCATTACCATTTGTTTGCCAAGTCGTATCTTAGGAGTCCCTGGTTTGTCAGTTAGAGGTGGGACTCCGTCACCTCCAAAGGTCCGAGGCATTTTGCTCTGATTGTTGCCAGCATCATATTTAAAGTACCTGGGAAGCAGGTTGCTAGCCTTACTTGCCCCGAGTCCCATTGGGTTTTACCCCTAACGACTGAGGGACTAACCGGTGGATTTGGTAGTCTTTGCCGTATGAGCACAAAGGTGACCACGACTCAGAATATGTCCGAGATGCCCAGCCTTATTCCAAAGTAACTGGTATCCTGACTGTCGGGACCACTTACTTGGCCACTCATACGTTGCCCTTGGTTCATGAACTAGGACATGACTATAGGAACCTTTGCAAAAACAGACATAATGTCTTATGGGATAACAGAAATCAGTGATTTTATAATGTTACTTTAAATCCGTCTTGATTGCAAATTTTTTTATTATTCATATGACCGGTTTTGGTTCATTCAGAACCATCTTCAGATCTGATATTTAAGTTACAGGAGTAACCCATCCAATTCAGCAACTTTCACATGTGACGTAGCATGTGAAAGTTGCTGAATTGGACGGGTTACTCCTGTAACTTAAATATCAGATCTGAAGATGGTTCTGAATGAACCGAAACCGGTCATATGAATAATAAAAAAAATTTGCAATCAAGACGGATTTAAAGTAACACTACAGGAACCCACACCATGAACCACTGGTTTAAAATATCGTAAAATAAGGAGGTAAAAACAAACGCAGGAGTGCAGCTCCTCCAGTACTCTGACAAGTCTAAAATGACGCTGGGCCTCTGGAGCAACCAGGGAGGAAGGCGGGTAAAACCCTGGAGTTGGGGTGCCACACGCTCCACACCAAGGGACTCAAGCAAATGCTTGGCACGAATCCCAAATGGTCTCGTTGCCCTGGGACGACTGGAAAAGAGACGTTCCATAGGCGGTCGGGCAACAATAGGGTACGCAGGGGAGGTAGGACAGGCAAGGAATTTATACACCCGTCGCACCATGAGGTGTTTCCTCCGGATGGCGAGCGGCGGTTCCCCTGCCTCAGCACACAGGCTGGGGATGGGACTGGTACAGAAGGCATCAGTGGCCAGCCTGATACCCTCATGGTGTACTGCGTCAACAATCTCCAGATACGAAGGCCTCGCTGACCCAGTGCATCCATAGTCAAGACGCGACCGGACGAAAGCCCTATAAAACTGCAGCAAACGCGCCCGATCTGCTCCCCAGGACCGATGGCTCAGACACTTCAAAATATTCAGTGCCTTCAGGGCCCGCACCTTGAGGTCTTTAAGGTGCGGCAACCACGACAACTTGGAATCAAAATTGAGGCCCAGGAACCTCACAGTGTCTCTAAAAGGAAGAATGGTGTCCCTCAGACGCAATTCATGGGAGGTAAAAGCACGTCAAGAACGATTAAAATGAACACACGCACATTTGTCTGCAGAAAAGGTAATTGTCTGCAGAAAAGGTAAAACCCGTCTTCGCAGTCCATGCCTCTAATCGCTTTATCGTAAGCTGCAGCTGCCGACTAGCAGTGACAAGACTGGAGGAAGAACAGAAAACAGCAAAATCGCCCACAAACAAGGAGCACTGGGCAGGACTCCGGATAGTGGATGTGATACTGTTAATGGTGATGGCAAAGAGGGTGACACTTAAAACGCTTCCCTGAGGAACACCATTCTCCTGCACGTACAAATCAGATAGCACATTACCAACCCGATATCGAAAGAGGCGGCGGGAAAGAAAGGACCGAATGAAGATGGGGAGATGGCCACGAAAGCCCCACTGATGGAGTTGATTGAGGGTAAGGCGGCGCCAAGTAGTGTCATACGCCTTATTAATGTCAAAGAATACACCTAGACAATGCTGGTTGTGTAGGAAGGCCTGCTGGATGGCCGCCTCAAGCAGGGTCAAGTTGTCTATAGTTGAACGACATCTCCGAAAGTCACACTGAGAGTGGCTAAGGAGCTGCCTGGTCTCGAGCAGCCAAACCAGGCGACAGTTGACCACGCGTTCCAATGTCTTCCCGACACAGCTCATCAAAGCAATACTCCGATAACTACTGGGATGCATTCGGTCCTTTCCCGGTTTGAGGAGGGGAATCAAAATCGCCTCCCTCCATGAGTCAGGGAACGTGCCGGATGACCATATCATATTAAAACAATTCAGGAGAACTTCCTTGGATGGCAGAAACAAGTGCTGCAGCATACTGTACAGGATTTGATCATCACCTGGCGCAGTATCATGAGCCACAGACAGCGCCGAATCCAGTTCCCACATTATGAAGGGGCAGTTGTAGGGTTCAGAATTTGGAGACTGGAAGTCCAAGTGATCCCTCTCGATGGCAGTGCGGTACCGGCAGAAATCTGGATCACAGTTAATAGTGGCAGTAGATTCCGCAAAATGCATGGCCAGTGTCTCGGCAATGTCTCTCGGCGCCGTGAGGAGACATCCCAGATGCAGCAATGCCGTGACAGGTAGTTGGCTGTGTTTCCCGGAAATCCTCCTGATGGCTTCCCATACCTTAGTTTTACTAGTGGAGCGGGAGATGGAGTTCAAGAACGATTGTCATGACCGCCGTTTGCTCTCTTTAATCACTCGCCGCACCTTGGCCCTTGCCACCCGAAAGGCTGCAAGATTGTCAGTTGAGGGACGGCACTTGAAGCAGCGCAGAGCTGCACGGTGGGCTCGGATGGCTGAGCGGCACTCAGTGGTCCACCAAGGGACAGGACGCCTCTTGGGATGACATGAGGACCGTGGGATCGACAATTCAGCAGCATGAGAGATCACGGCTGTAACATGGTCGACCCATTCGTGGACACTGGCACGGTGTTCCAAAACAGCTAAATGGCTGAAAAGTGTCCAGTCAGCTCTGCAGAGGTGCCACCTGGGCGGCACTGGTAATGCCACAGCCTCATCCAGGAGGCGAATCCAAATGGGGAAGTGGTCACTAGAATGGAGGTCAGCGGCAACCTCCCACAGAGCAGAATCCGCGAGTGCTGGAGAGCAAAAGGAAAGGTCAATAGCTGACGACGACCCAGAAGCAGTACAGAAATGAGTGGGAGCACCAGAGTTGAGGATGCACAGTTCTTCGGACGCCATGAGGCTTTCCAGAATGCGACCGCTGGGGCAAGTAGTCGTAGAGCCCCATAAGACATTATGAGCATTGAAGTCTCCCAGAAGGAGAAATGGGCGGGGGAGTTGGCTAATAAGGTCTGTGAGAGCCTCAGAGTCTATTGCGTCCTGAGGGGGTAAGTAAACGGAACAGACTGTGAGCCTCCACCCCACAAGAAGGTCAACTGCAACTGCTTGCAAGTCCATAACGAGAGGGAGCTCAGATGAGTGGTGCATGTCATGGACAAAAACCGCAACACCACATTTTGCCCTTTCCCCCATCAGATAATCATTTCGATACACGGTATAGCCCCGTAAAGAAGGAGCATCAGTGGCCCAAAAATGTGTCTCTTGGAGACATAAGCACAAGGGGCGCTCTCGTAGAAGGAGTTGTAATTCGGCCACATGCGTCCTGAACCAATTCAGGTTCCACTGTAATATGGGAGCCAGTGATCAGGGTGGCTGAATTTTCACCCTGCCTCTGTGCTTTGGAGGAGAGCCTGTACTGGCCGGAGATTTATTCCTGGGGCGAGAATATCACCCCCAGTCAACATCAATGTCCATCCGCTCCAATGGCGACCCAAGAGAGATGTCAGACAGTACGATGGCATCGTCATCAGACTGACCCTGACTAGTCTCCTCAGGTGGCAAAACCGTCACCTACGGCGTCTTCGTCTTGGGGGCTTAGAATGCTGAACCTTGTCAACAGTTGGAGCTTTACTCGTCTGGGCAGAAGGCGACATATGGGGAGAGGCAGGAAGTACCCCAATGACAGCAACCATGGCCTTGTCCGACATTGTGAGGAGAGCTGCAGGTTGCAAAACAACCGCAGCAGCACAAGTGCACTGGCAAACGCAGGTATTAGTGCTGACACTAGCAACCTCCATTTGTGTAGCAACAGTGGCCAACTGTACCGGTTTCTGCAGAGCGAAAGATGTTGTAAACACAGGAGGCTGCATGGCCTTAAAGAGCTTCTTGGCCTCACCATAGGGCATGCGCTTAGCTGTTTTAATCTCCTGTATCTTCCATTCCTCGAGATAGATGGGGCAGACCCGGCTCCAGACAGGGTGACTCCCAGAGCAATTCACGCACTTCACAGGCGGTGAACAATCGGCTCCTTCATGGGCAGGCTGACCACATTTACCACAAATGGCTATCCCATTGCACCCCAACGTAGTATGCCCAAAGCGCTGACATTTAAAACACCACATTGGGTTGGGGAAATATGGCCGTACTGGCAAACGTAAGAAACCCGCTTTAATATGCTCTGGGAGTCTCGGGCAATTGAAAGTGAGAATAAACGAGTCGGATTTGACTAGGTCCCCATCGACTCGTTTCATAATATGCTGCACGTCGACAATACCTTCGTCAGCCCACTCAGATTTCAACTCGTCCTTGGGGATATCCACCAAGTCCCTACATGTCACAACACCCTTAATATAGTTCAAAGTGGAGTGGAGCTCGGTCTCGATAGCATACTCTCCAAGACAGGTTGCTTTCCAAAGAGAAGTGACTTGACGGGAACTAGAAGTTTCAACTAACAGAGTCCCATTACGCAGTCGCTTCACAGATTTCAGTGTTCCTGCAATTCCCTCAAGACCCTTGTGGATGTAAAAGGGAGAAACCCTCTCAAAGCTACCTTCCTTCTGTTTGACAGTCAAAAACACATTCTGGTTATCAGCATGTGCTCTGTTACGACAGTCTGATAAATCTCTAGTAACACCAGGCGCTGGAGGACTTGCAGCACGAAGTCGCTTTTTCGATGGGGTGTGTTTTCCTACCAGTGGCCTACCCAAACCACTGGTAGGGGGAAATGTAGAGGTCGAAGGGTCCATTGTGGTCCCACGAGCAGCTAGGGAACTAAAGGTCCGCTCAGACAGAGCCCCGCGTGCCTGAGTAAGCCTTATACAACTGGGGTGCGGCAGGTGCCCCACAGGTTGCCCGCTTGCGATTGTTCCACCCCAACAGCCATGCATCTTATAGGCGCGCAGCACACCGTAAGACTGAGGGTTTTTTATAGAGGTTTACCTTCCTCACAATCCAGGCGGTCAAGCCAAGATTACCATTCCCTGCAGCACACAACATTCCACCGCCGCGCCATGTGGTGGGCGCTGAAGCATGTGCAGAGGTTACGGTGACAGGAGACTGGCGGCTCAGGACCCCGGGATCGCCAAGCCCGTACTCAGCAAATGAATGCTGAGCCCCTGGAGGGGACATTAAAGTAACCTCTGGTGCGCCACAGGGGAGTGTTATGGGACCAATGCTTTTCACAATATATATAAACGACCTAGTAGATAGTGTCGGAAGTTCCATTCGGCTTTTCACGGATGATGCTGTAGTATACAGAGAAGTTGCAGCATTAGAAAATTGCAGTGAAATGCAGGAAGATCTACAGCAGATAGGCACTTGGTGCAGGGAGTGGCAACTGACCCTAACATAGACAAATGTAATGTATTGCGAATACATAGAAAGAAGGATCCTTTATTGTATGATTATATGATAGTGGAACAAACACTGGTAGCAGTTACGTCTGTAAAATATCTGGGAGTATGCGTGTGGAACGATTTGAAATGGAATGATCATATAAAATTAATTGTTGGTAAGGTGGGTGCCAGGTTGAGATTCATTGGGAGAGTCCTTAGAAAATGTAGTCTATCTACAAAGGAGGTGGCTTACAAAACACTCGTTCAACCTATACTTGAGTATTGCTCATCAGTGTGGGATCCGTACCAGATCGGGTTGATGGAGGAGATAGAGAAGATACAAAGAAGAGCGGCGCGTTTCGTCACAGGGTTATTTGGTAACCGTGATAGCGTTAGGAGATGTTTAATAAACTCAAGTGGCAGACTCTGCAAGAGAGGCGCTCTGCATCGCGGTGTAGCTTGCTGTCCAGGTTTCGATAGGATGTGTTTCTGGATGATGTATCGAATATATTGCTTCCCCCTACTTACACCTCCCAAGGAGATCACGAATGTAAAATTAGAGAGATTCGAGCACGCATGGAGGCTTTCCGGCAGTCGTTCTTCCCGCGAACCATACACGACTGGAACAGGAAAGGGAAGTAATGACAGTGGCACGTAAAGTGCCCTCCGCCACACACAGTTGGGTGGCTTGCGGAGTATAAATTTAGATGTAGATGTCAAGCAAGAAGAACTCCAGGAGTCATAACAGTTCATGTGCTGTTGACAATATCATTGCATTTTCTAAGGAGACACTTTTTCATAATCTATTCGTAGACTTTCCAGCACTCACTGAACCCTTCTGTGCCACCAGAAAATGCTCACACAATGTTCAGAATCACATCTGCATGACACGTTGTCAACATATCACATTCTGCATCAAGTGAAGCTACTCACAGTGCAGCAGAGTTCAACCAACTGCTGAAAGCAGGTATTGTGACCAAGTCGAATAGTCAGTGGGCCTCTCCAATCCATATGGTTAATAAAAAATAAAATTCCTGGAGCATATGTGGAGATTACAGAGTGCTTCATAGAAGTGCATTTTTCAGACTACTACCCTATACCCAGTGGATTTTAACAATATCATGAGTAATACAAAAATATCCAGTGTGATAGACTACACCAAGCCATATTCGCAAATTCCCATGGTGCCAGCTGAAATTAAAAACCAGCAGTGATCACTCCATTCGGCTTGTGTGAGTAAAATTTTGGGTCCCTTTGCCTCAGGAATTCTGCACAACCATGGCAACGGTTCACATATGGAGTGCTGATAGAACTACTGTCCGTTTTTTGTTAAATGGATGACATTCTTGTATTTTCTGCTGCAGTAGAACAGCATGCAGCATACCTGTGGCAACTCTTCTGTCATCTGCAAGAATATGGCATAATTATTAATGAAGTAAAGTGTGTATGGCGAAAATAACAGGTTAATTTACTGGGATACATGGTTTCCCCACCAGAACTGTTACTTGAGCAGGTCAAAGCAATACAACAGATGCCTTTTCCCACAACTTACAATGGAGTTTGTAGATTATTAGACATTCAAAACCATTATCAGTGTGAGCTGCCATCCAAGAGCCACTCACAGCATTACTCACTGACAAGAATACCACAGGAAATCCTAAGGTACCGTGGACCCCGAATAGCAAACAGCTTTCTAAGACCTCAAGAAACATGTAGCACAGGTAATACTGCTGGGACACCCAGTATTGAATCATCCCTTGGCAGTTATGGTAGATGTGAGCCAAACAGCAGTGATAGCAGCTCTGCAATGGATAGTTGAGGGCAACTGGCAGCCACCTGCCTGCTTCTCTACGAACTTGACTCGACAACAGCAAAAACGGAGTGCAGCTGATTGTAAATTGTTCACTGTTTATTTAGCAATTAAATACTTCAACTCATCACTTGAAGGGTGACATTTTGCAATTTTTACTGGTCATAGGTCACTGGAAGCCATTTTTCAGCACGACATTGATCTCAACTCACTGTGTCAGTGTAGGCAGGTTGAGTACATTGCACAGTTCTCAAATGCTGTGCAGCACACAGCAGGGAAAGACAATCTGGTTGCAGATTGCCTGTCTTGAAAATGTTCCAAATTAACCTCTATTCATTGGGCAGAGATGGTGTTAAAACAACAAGATGATTTCCTTTTGCACCCTCTCATACAGGAGTTGCGAACTGGACTGCAGCTCAGATATGTACCAGCACGGGATATGCTGGATGGTATTTGATGAGACACAGCAAGAACAAAGCAGCAACCCTACATACAGGGGCAGTACTGTCGGGTAAGTTTTCAACAATTGCGCAACTTAGCATTCCCCATAAGCCTGAACAACAGCCAAGTTAGACTCCACTAAAGTCGTGTGACCAGGAGTGCAGAAGGATTGTCATGCATGGTCATGTACATGCCTGACATGCCAGTATAATAATATTGGCAGGCATGTCTTTGTGCCTGTTGCGCATTTCCCCGACACCGCCACCCACATTTTTGGACTTACATTTGGACATCATAGGACCACTACCACATTCTGCTGGACAAAATTATTTACTAACAATCATCAATCTTTTTACCAGATGACCAAAGGTCATTGAGATAAAACATATACCGGATGAATCAGTTGCGAGGGCACTACTGCATGCTTGGTTCTCCAGGTTTGATGCACCGCGAGACATAACTACAGAGTGTGGGAAACAATTTGAAAGTCAACTTTTCAGTGAACTTCTCCTACTGTGCAGCTGCAGCTACCACACAGCAAGCAATAGGATGGTAGAACTATTCCACCACACACTCAAAATGGCCCAAATGTGCAGTTCATCATTATGATCAAAAGCATTGACACTGGCTCTACTCGGGAGAATGGCAACGAAGGAGGACATCCAGTGCTCACCAGCACAACTGGTCTACAGCAAGCAACTGAGGGTTCCAGGAGAAATGATCTTACCAGCATCCACATAACCTGTCATTGCACGGTTATGCACCCAGTTTGCACAACAACTGTCTATTCACTCATGTCAGAGATGGAGACCACCAGGTGTTTGTACATAAAGACCTAGAAAACACGTCCCAGGTATGGCTCATGGGTGATACTACACCATATTGAGAACCACACGAAGTAATCACATGTGAGAGTCACACTGTCGAGATTGAAAAGGATGGTAAAAAGGTTACAGTGGCAATAGAGTGACTCAAGCCTGTGTATACCATTGAGGGTATGTCCCCTTCTCATACTACAACATTGCACTTCAACAAGGAGACAGACTCTTTGACACCAGTCTCCCACCAAAGCATCTGTCTCAAGCTAGGGACAATCCTTGCCTGTACCAGATTTTTTTTCGAGGACCAGTAAGCAGCTCAAATGCAATTCCTCTCAGGTACTGGAGCACACAGTTTCAAAAAAGGGGCAGGTGGGAGGGCTGATTTGGCAATAACACAATAATCTTTGCCATGATAAATGAGCAAAACCATAGCAGACTATAGAAAGCTTTGCTGCTGTCCACATAGTTACTGTTGTAATTACATTTGTTTATCTTCTGTTAGTTGTTTCATCCCATGCTTGCATAATAAACTTGTTACTGAATACTGACTGAGCATTTTTTGTTGTAAACAAAACACTCCATACAAATACTTTCAGAAACAACTTCCTGACACTTAAATCTATATTCGATGTTAACAAATTTCTGCTCTTCCAAGTCCTTTGCTGTCTCTGACAGAATTACAATGTCATCGGCGAACCTTAATGTTTTTATTTCTTCTCCATGGATTTTAATACCTACTCCGAATTTTTCTTTTGTTTCCTTTACTGCTTGCTCAATATACAGATTGAATAACATCGGGGAGAGGCTACAACCCTGTCTCACTCCCTTCCCAACCGCTGCTTCCCTTTCATGCCCCTTGACCCTTATAACTGCCATCTGGTTTCTGTACAAATTGTAAGTAGCCTTTCGCTCCCTGTATTTTACCCCTGCCACCTTCAGAATTTGAAAGAGAGTGTTCCAGTCAACATTGTCAAAAGCTTTCTCTAAGTCTACAAATGCTAGAAATGTAGGTATGCCTTTTTTAAACCTAGCTGCTAAGATAAGTCGTAGGGTCAGTATTGCCTCACGTGTTCCAATATTTCTATGGAATCCAAACTGATCTTCCCCGAGGTCGACTTCTACCAGTTTTTCCATTTTTCTGTAAAGAATTTGCATTAGTATTTTGCAGCCGTGACTTATTAAACTGATAGTTTGGTAATTTTCGCGTCTGTCAACACCTGCTTTCTTTGGGATTGGAATTATTATATTCTTCTAAAAGTCTGAGGGTATTTCTCCAGTCTCATACATTTTGCTCACCAGATGGTAGAGTTTTGTCAGGACTGGCTCTCCCAAGGCTGTCAGTAGTTCTAATGGAATGTTGTCTACTCCGAGGGCCTTGTTTCGACTTAGGTCTTTCAATGCATTTCACCTTCATCTACATCCTCTTCCATTTCCATAATATTGTTCTCAAGTACATTGCCCTTGTATAGACTCTCTAAATACTCCTTCCACCTTTCTGCTTTCCCTGCTTTGCTTAGAACTGGGTTTCCATCTGAGTTGTTGATATTCATACAAGTGGTTCTCTTCTCTCCAAAGATCTCTTTAATTTTCCTGTAGGCAGTATCTATCTTACCCTGTAGGCAGTATCTATCTTACCCCTAGTGAGAAAAGACTCTACATCCTTACATTTGTCCTCTAGCCTCGCCTGCTTAGCCATTTTGCACTTCCTGTCGATCTCATTTTTGAGACATTTGTATTCCTTTTTGCCTGCTTCATTTACTGCATTTTCATATTTTCTCCTTTCATCAATTAAATTCAATATTTCTTCTGTCACTCAAGGATTTCTACTAGCCCTCATCTATTTACCTACTTGATCCTCTGCTGCCTTCACTACTTCATCCCTCAAAGCTACCCATTCTTCTTCTACTGCATTTCTTTCCCCCATTCTTGTCAGTTGTTCCCTTATGCTCTCCCTGAAGCCTCTGTACCACATCTGGTTTAGTCAGTTTATCCAGGTCCCATCTCCTTAAATTCCCACCTTTTTGCAGTTTCCTCAGTTTTACTGCAGAAAATACTGATTACTTATCACAGAATTCCAAAGCCAATATCTGGAAAATTGCCTGCTGATCTACTTCATGGCTTTCAGTCACACTGTTGCTAATCCTTCCATTAAAACAGAGGCAAAGCCAAAGAGGTGTTTACAATTTCAAACAGGTGATCAAGTGTATACCAAAAATTTTTCAACAATTTGTCAAGTGGATTACTGTGGATCATTGGCAGTGCAGTAAAACAGCTGGGAAATATGCTTTACCTCATGAACTGCCTTATGGAACTGTCAAAAGGCATCAAAACCAGCTCACAAAATGCAATATTTTGAAGAATAGTGATCAACACTGAAATGAAGATGAATGACATTTAATTTGAATATCTCGTGAATGCAGCAGAACAGAATGAAAATGGAGCCCAGGATACTTCAGGGGCTGAACCAGAAAATACACAGATTAACGGGACATCAACCGAACTTTGGTGATCAACAGTGACTCCTAAAATGTGGTACACTGGAGCCCATAATCAAATTACTTGATAAATGGGTATTATATCTGACAATGGAAAAATCCAGGATGAATGCAATAATATTAGTGGAGATGCTGAGTCACAGATAGGCACAACAAGGCTGCTGAATCCACACAGTGAGCAGCATGCATGATGGGAGATGCAACTGGGTGGTGGGGGTAAGGAGGAGGCTGAGGCGGAGAGGAGGAGCAATAGCACGGTGGGGTTGAGGATGGTGAAGAGTTGCCGCTGGGAGCATACAGGAATGACGTGGAGAGGGGTTAGGGCAGCTAGATGCAGCTGGAAGGTTAGACAGAGGGTGGGGAGGAGGAGGGGTTAGTGGAAAAGGAGGCAGGTAAAGAGACTGTGGGTGCATTGGTGGAATAGAGGTATGTGTAGTGCTGGAATGAGAACAGGGAAGAGGCTAGAGGGTAGGACAAAGACAGACAAAGGTTGAGGCCAGGAGGTTTACGGGAACGTAGGATATAGTGCTTGGAGAGTTCCCACCTGCACAGTTCAGAGAAGTTGATGTTGGTGAGAAGGATTCAGATGGTACAGGCTGTGAAGCAGTCAATGAAATGAAGAACATTGTGGTGGATGGCATGCACAGCAGTGGGGTGGTCTAGCTGTTTCTTGGCCACAGTTTTTCAGTCACCATTCCTGCAGACCCCTGGGTTAAGTGATCCTTGTGACCCGACTGAAGCAGCTGGTGGTGGGAGGATGTACGGGACAGACCTTGCATCTAAGTCTGTTACAGGAATATGAGCCATGAGGCAACAGGTTGGGAGCAGGAGTTGTGTAGGGATGGACAAGGATATTGTTTAGGTTCAGTGGGCAGCAGAAAAACACTGTGGGACAGGTGGGAAGGATGGTGGGTAGAACAATCCTCATTTCAGGGGACGATGACAGGTAGTCAAAACTAGTGGAAAATGTGATTCAGTTGCTCCAGTCCTGGGTGGTACTGAGTCACGAGGGGAATACTCCTCTGTGGCCAGACAGTGGGACTTTGGGAGATGGGGGGTGACTGGAGAGACAAGGCACGGTCTGTGGAGGCATCAGTGAGACCCTCAGCGTATTTCAAGAGGAACCACTCGTCATACAGAAGCGACATTCACAGGTGGCTAGGCTGCATGGAAGAGACTTCTTGGTATCGAATGGGTGCCAGCTGTCGAAGTGAGGTATTGCTAGTGGTTGGTAGATTTGATATGGATGGAAGTACTGATGTAGCCATCTTTGAGGTGGAGGTCAATTTTGGGGAAAGTGGCTTGTTGGGTTGACTAGGACCAGGTGAAGTGAATGGGGGAGCAAGTGTTGAGGTTCTGGAGAAATGCAGGTATGGTGTCCTCACCCTCGATCCAGATCATGAAGATTTCATCTATGAATCTGAACCAGGAAAGAGGTTCGGGGTTCTGGGTATTTAGGAAGGATTCCTCTAGATGGCCCATGTGTAGGTTGGCCTAGGGTGGTGCCATGTGAGTGCCCATAGCTGTACTCCAGATTTGTTTGTAAGTAATGCCTTCAAAGCAGAAGTAATTGTGGGTGAATATCTAGCTGGTCATAGTAGTTAGGAAGGAGGTCGTAGGTTTGGAATCCATCAGGCATTGTGAAGGGTAATGTTCAATAGCTGTAAGGCCACGGACACTAGAGATGTTAGTGTACAGGCAGGTGGCATCAATAGTGATGAGCAGGGCACCATATGGCAAGGAACAGGAACTGTGGAGAGACAGTGGAGGAAATTGTTGGTATCTTTTTCATAGAAGGGTAGGTTGTAGGTAAGGTGTTGGTCTACGACAGCAGAGAGTCTCAGGAGGGACACATTAATCAGCCACAATGGGGCATCCAGGGTGATTGGGTTTATGTACTTTAGGAAGCACCTAGAAGGTAGGAGTGCGGGGAGTGATAGGGGTGAGGAGAGAGATAGGCATTTTTATGCATCTTTTTCCTCCACCACAGATCCTTGCTCCTTCCATCTGCATCAATACAGTGAAGTTTCCTTATCCCTAGACAGAACCCAGTCCCCACACATTTCTTCTGCATTGTTGCTTGGCTCGTGATATCCCCCTGCCCAAATGGCCTTGCCATCAAATTACCTATCTCTGGCTGCCACCGTTCCGCCCACAATGATCTCCATCTTTTCAGATTCCACCAGCCCTTGACCTTTACCAACATATTCCTGCAGAACCATATCAGTCTGGACCAAACTTCCTTGCAATACCTCTTCTCCATCTGTAAAATTCTCCTGCTATGAAATCCCATATTCCTGGATCCCATATCACACATTGAAACACTTGTCCTCCAGGAACTAGAGCAACATGCACAATGCCACCTCAAGAAAGTTTTGCCCTGCTCACTTCCTAGTCCTGTCTTGCACTACCACTTCCCATCACCTCTACAACAACCTCCAAACCTCCCCCGCATCCCATCATGGCTGACAAACCCTGCCCTGCAGACCTACTGCATTTACATCACCTTCAAAAATTCCTTCCCACTATCATATAGAATTCAGAACTTAAACAGACTTGAAACACAGTCATGAACCTTTTCTCCAAAAGCCTTACACCTGCAGAAGTATCAAGTCCTTTCCAAAGGCCACATCTTTTGCCCCACTCCCAAATTCATTCATGCATGACTTGTTAAAGACCTGCTCACCTTCTACCGGTCCCTACCAATCAGACTCAACTAAAGACCAATGTTGATCCCTGCCTGACTCAGTTCACTCCTCCATCCAACCACGATCCACCACCAATGCCACAAAATCACCCCCTGCTAGTTTTCCAGAATTTCTTAACCTCGAACCTTGTCTCATCATCATTCCCCAAATCCCTCAACATACGAACTAACCTTACAGCAATTGAAAGAACTGCAATCCATCACCTAAAAACCGATCCCAACCTTACAATCATACCTGCTGACAAAGGTTCCACCACTGTTGTTTTCAACCACAAGGATTACCTGGCAGAAGGACTCCACCAGCTGTCAGATTCATCCACCTACAAATCTTGTCACAGTTATCCCATTCAAGAAATCCAGCAGGATCTCCAGTCTCTCCTCAAATCCTTAGGCCCATCCCAGAACCTCTCCTCAGAGTCCATCTCTCTCCTCACCCCTACCACTCTCCGCGCTGCTACCTTCTACATGTTTCCTAAAGTCCATAAAACCCAACCACCCAGGATGCCACATTTTGGCTGGTTACTGTGCCCCCACTGAGAGAATCTATCTTATCATTGACCAACATCTTCAGCCTATTAGCCACAACCTACCTTCCTCTATAACAGATACCAACCATTTCACTTACTGACTCTCCACAGTTCCTGCCCCTTTACCACATGGTGC
This sequence comes from Schistocerca piceifrons, assembly GCF_021461385.2. Taxonomy (NCBI): domain Eukaryota; kingdom Metazoa; phylum Arthropoda; class Insecta; order Orthoptera; family Acrididae; genus Schistocerca; species Schistocerca piceifrons. Next base: position 793,385,261 of record NC_060140.1, read on the forward strand.
ATTACTCATCACTATTGATGCCACCTCCCTTTACACTAACATCCCTATTGCCCCATGGCATTACCGCTATTGAACACAAACTTTCTCAACGCCCAATTGATTCCAAACCTACAACCTCCTTCCTAACTGCCACAAAAAACTATATCCTCACCCAAAATTATTTCTACTTTGAAGGCATTACCTACAAACAAATAAGGGGTACAGCTATGGGCACTCACATGGTACCATCTTATGCCAACCTATTCATCTACATCTACATCTACATCTACATCCACATCATACTCTGCAAGCCACCTAATGGTGTGTGGTGAAGGGTACTTTCAGTACCACATTCTGATCCCTCCAACCCTGTTCCACTCGTGAATAGTGCATGGGAAGAATGATTGTCAGTAAGCCTCTCTATTGGCTCTAATTTCTCGAAATTTCTTCTCGTGGCCAATAGGCAAGATGTATGTGGGGGGAAGTATTATGTTGTCTGACTCCTCCTGCAAAATGCTGTCCCAAAATTTCAATAGTAAATGTCTCCATGATGCACAACATCTCTCTTGTAGTGTCTCCCAGTGGAGTTTGTTTAGCATCTCGGTAACACTCTCTTGCCAGCTAAACGATCCCGTGACAAAACACGTCACTCTTTGTTACAAGCCACTTCTTTGATGGATGAGTTACATTTCCTTACGATTCTTCCGATGAATCTGAGTTTTGTGTCTGCTTTTCCCACTATCTTATTTATATGGTCATTCCACTTAAGGTCACTCTGGATAGTTACGCCTAGATATTTTATGGCAGATGCTGTCTCGAGCTGTTTGTCATCAATAGTGTAGCTGTACAGTAGTGGATTTCTTTTCCTATGTATGCGCATTATGTTACATTTATTTACGTTCAGGGTCAACTGCCAGAGTCTGCACCATTCATCAATTCTCTGCAGGTTGTTCTGCAAATTCTTACTATCTTCTGGTGTTGCTACTTTGGTATAAACAACTGCATCATCTGCGAATAGCATTAAAGAGCATCTGACGCTTTCTACTAGATCATATATATATAGTGAACAGCAATGATCCTATCACACTTCCCTGGTACTCCGGATATTACCTTTACCTCCGTCAATTTAGTTCTGTTAAGTGCGACGCGTTGAGTTCTAACTGCAAGAAAGTCTTGAATCCAATCACAGGTCTGTTCCAATATTCCGTAAGCTTGTATTTTTTTTCATTAAACAGCAATGCGGGATGCTGTCAAATGCCTTACTGAAGTCAAGGAACACAGCATCAGCCCAAGCACCATTGTCCACTGCGCTGTGGATCTCATGGAAGAAGGGAGCGAGCTGAGTTTCTCAGGATCTCTGTTTATGGAATCCATGTTGATTTTTATAGAGGAGCTGTTCATTTTCCAAAAGGTCATAATTCTTGAGCATAAAACATGTTCCATAATTCTACAACAGATTGACATCAACGATATAGGTCTATAATTGTGTGGATCTGTCTTATGGCCTTTCTTAAAAACGGGAATGACCTGCACTTTTTTCCAGTCGTTAGGTACCTTTCATTGCTCAAGCGATCTAGAATAAATTACTGCTAGAAAGGGAGCAAGTTCTTTCACATAATATTTATAGAATCTTATAGGTACCTCATCTGGCCTTTCCACTACTAACCAATTGTAGCTGCTTTCCAATTCCACGATTGGTTGTCTCAATATCTGCCATTTCAACATTCACACGATGACGGAAAGGAGGGACAGTGTTAGGATCTTCCAGGGTGAAACAACTTCAGAAGACCGACTTCAGTATTTCGGCCTTCTCTCTGTTATCTTCCGTTTCGGTGCCGTTGTGGTCGTTGAGAGAATGAATAGATGATTTTGACCCACTTACTGACTTTACATACGACCAAAATCTGTTAGGGTTTTTACTCAGGTCTTACTTTGGAAATCATTGAACGCTTCTCTCCTTGCTCTCCTCTTATGCTCATTTTTGCTTCGTTCAGCTTTTGTTTGTCAGCTAGGTTTTTACTTCTCTTGAATCTGAGATGAAGTGCTCTTTGTTTACATAGCACTTTTATAACATGGCTATTAAACCATGGTGGATCTTTCCCATCCCTTAAAACCTTACTCGGAACATACTTGTCTAGGGCATATTGAATGATGCCTTTAAATTTTTTTCCATTTGTTCTCCATATCTTCATCCTCATCACCGAATATTTGATGCTGACTGCTGAGACATTCTAAAATTTGTATCCTGTCAGCCTTGCTGAGCAAATATATCTTCCTACTTTTCTTAACATTCCTTGTAGGACCCATCGTCATAGATGCTGTCACAGCCTTATGATCACTGATTCCTTCCTGTATGTTAACTCATTTGATAAGTTCAGGTCTGTTTGTTGCCAGGAGGTGTAAGTCCTTACCCTCATGAGTTGGTTCTCTATCTATCTGCTCAACGTAATTTTCGGACAAGACATCCAGAACAATGCCACACGATTCCCTGTCTCTGGCACCAGTTTTGAGGGCATAATACTCTCAATCTATACCTGACAAGTTGAAGTCACCCCCTATTACAATGGCATGATCAGGAAAATTACTAATGATAGTCTGCAAGCTCTGTCTGAAGCGCTCTACAACTACAGATTCTGACCCAGGTGGTCTACAAAAGCATTCCATCACCATTTTTGACCGTTCTTTGATACTCAATTTCACCCAGGTTAATTCACATTCGGAATCCGTGATAACCTCACTAGGTTTTAACGAATTTTTTACTGCAATAAACACGCTGCCACCATTGGCGACTAACCTATCCTGACAATAAACATTCCAGTCTGAACTTAGGATTTTGTTGTCACTGACATCTGGCTTCAACCAGCTTTCTGTTCTCAATACTATCTGTGCATTATCACCTTCAATAAGCGATACTAATTCTGGGACCTTTTCTTGGATGCTCCTGCAGCTTACTAAAATCCTATTAATTAATTTTATCTCTGATCTGCGAGGACCAAGATTCTCTGAGGTCGCTGTGGCTGATTTAACAGGCAAATTGTGTTTGCTCCCGAGGGAGGGGTCCTCTAACCTAAAAAAGCCCCACGTGCACACCACACATACTTCGCTACCCTAATAGCCGCTTCCTGCAAGTGGTGCATGCCTGACCTATTAAGGGGAACCCTACAATTCTGCACCCAGTAGTGGAGGTCGAGAAATTCGCATCTGATCCCATCACAGAGCCATCTGAGCCTCTGGTTTAGACCTTCCACTTTGCTCCAAACCAGAGGACCACGATCAACCCTGGGTACGATGCTACAAATAGACAGCTTAGCCTGCACCCCGCGTGCGTTGCTAGTTGCCTTCACCAAATCAGCCAGCCGCCAAAAGGAGCCGAGGATGGTCTCAGAACCCAAGCTGCATGCGTCATTCATGCCGACATGTGCCACTACATGCAGCCGGTTGCACCCAGTGCACTCGATAGCTGCCAGCAGAGCCACTTCCACATCATGGATGAGACCTCCTGGAAAATATACCAAATGCACACTGGAATTCTTTCCTGCCTTGCCTGAGTGGCTCCACTGCCTGACTAACATTGGAGCTCCCAATGACTAGCATACCCACCCTCTGTACTTGTCTGGACTGGGCGGGAAAATTGACCACTGGCCCAACAGGAGAGGCATCCCGTGCTGGCTCAGAATTATCAACAACACTGGGAAGCACCTCATACCTTTTGCTAAGATGTAGGGAGCCAGCCGCACCGCCTGCTCTCTCTTTCGCCTTCTGCCCAGTGACATGTGAACCCACCACTGTCTGCCACCCATTCTGGAGTGAAGACGGACTGGTCAGATGTTGCGTATCGGAAATTGCAATGACATCTGGGCCACCAGGGGATTCCCGTGACACCAAAGGTGTTGCAGGTCTCGTCACTGGCGCCCTAACGTCACCACAACTTCGAGCATTAGCTAGAAGCTTGGGTCGATGGTAGGCAACACAGCTTCCAGTCATTTACGGACAGCAGCCAACTCTCCTTGTGTCCACTCACAACAAGCACAGTCCCTAGCCATAGCGTACTGTGAATAAAATAGATATAAGGTCTCAAATTGCGCTACTGAGTTTGAAAATATGCCAAAGGAACACTAAAAGTTGGTGTGCAGATTTCTCACTGAACTCTGAGACTGCAAGTTATTAAACAGAAATAAATTTCTCTACATGGAAAATTTACACTAGGAAGCCACCCTACACCAAGATATTCTCAAGACTTACACAAAGAAAAAATACTATTAATTTTCTAACCATTAGTCTACACAGTAAAATACACATGTACAGTTCACTTCTTTGCAGAAGCACATAAACAAAAAACAAAGATTAAATTAATTTACAGTTTATCACACAAGTGCTGCTGCTGTGCATCCTCTTGGCTTGGCAGCTGCCGCTACACTCATGAGCCATCTCAATGAATCCTTCCTAAATACCCAGAATCCCAAACCCCTCACCTGGTTCAGATTCATTGATGACATATTCATGATCTGGGTCAAGTGTGAGGACACCCTATCCACATCCCTCCAGAACCTTGACACCTTCTCCCCAATTCACTTCACCTGGTCCTACTCAACCCAACAAGCCACTTTCCTCAAAATTGACCTCCACCTCAAAGACGCTACATCGGTACCTCCGTTTATATCAAACCTACCAAGCACCAGCAATATCTCCATTTTGACAGCTGCCATTCATTCCATACCAAGAAGTCCCATCCATAGAGCCTAGTCACCCATGGCCATCACATCTGTAGTGCCAAGTGGTCCCTCTCAAAATACACCAAGGGTCTCACTGAGGGCTTCACAGACCTCAATTACCCTCCCAGCCTTGCACAAAAACAGATCTGTGTCCTATCTCTCCAGTCACCCACGACCTCCCAAAGTCCCACCATCCAACCACAAAAGAGCATTCCCCTCATGACTCAGTACCAGCCAGGACTGGAGCAACCGAATCACATTCTCCACCAGGGTTTTGACTACCTGTCGTCATGCCCTGAAATGAGGATTGTTCTACCCAGTATCCTTCGCATTTTTCCCACAGTGGTTTTCTGCCATCCACTGAACCTACACTACATACTCATCCATCCCTACAAGACCCCTGCTCCCAACCCCTTACCTTATGGCTCATACCCCTGGTGGTAATAGACCTAGATGCAAGACCTGTCCCATAAAATTTCCCACCACCAGCTACTCCAGCCCAGTCACAAGCATCACCTATCCCATCAAAGGCAGGACTACCTGTGAAACCAGTCATGTGAGCTACAAGCTAAGCTGCAACCACTGTGCTACACTCTACATGGGCATGACAATTAACAAGCTGTCTGTCCGCATGAATGCTGTGGCCAAGAAACAGCTGGACCACCCCACTACTGAGCACATCACCCAACACAACAATCTTCATTTCAATGACTGCTTCACAGTCTGTGCCATCTGGATCCCTCCCACCAGCACCAGCTTTTCTGAATTGTGCAGGTGGGAAATCTCCCTGCAATATAACCTATGTTCCCATAACCCTCCTAGCCTCAACCTTTGTCAGTCCTTGTCTTACCCTCTAGCCCCTTTCCTGTTCCCATTCCAGCACTACACAGTCCTCTTCCACCAATGCATCCACAGCCTTTTTAACTCTATCCTTTTCTGCTTGCTCCCCTCCCCTCTCCTCCAATAATATAATGTGTAACAACTATCCTTTTCATAATGACGTTATATCTGAGCTTTCCTAAATTTTAATAGAATTTCTATGCATGCATAGAAATGCCAGACTTTCAATTTTGTATTCAGTTGTTGCTCACATATTTTACTAAATGATTGTACAGAATTAATGCTGTATGTTTTGTGTTAGTAAATGTGTGTATTATTACACTAGCTATTTCAAGAGTTATAGTTAATGTGGCTGCTAACCAAAAACCATATTATACTTGCAAAATCGAAATCTAATTAATACAAACATTAGAATGAAGCATAATTTACATGTCTTAAGTCCAAATATTCCAGTACATTATAAATGAAATGCCTAATAAGATACTTTTTTACTTTGTTTCTAGGTACCTGCGGAGTTTCAGTTTCCTCCCTGATATCCATCAGCAAAAATGTTAAAAATTTCTGCAACATATCTCTCAGAATGCATAATCTATACGAAAATTATTTTTACTTCTAGAATTGTAGTTGTGAATTTCACAGTTCACACCAAATTCACCTATATCATTAAGTATAAATACCATTTGGGAGTAAATGTATTGACACATTTACTTTCGATTGGTATCTGTCATTATTGTCCACAGCTACACTTTTGAATGCTTAGCAACAAGAAAGCTGTCTACCACTTTCGGCTAGCATGTATTTAGATGACGTTATCCCTGCTTCCTTAACCTTCCCTTTCTTCCTGGACATGCTGCCTTGTATTGAGATACGAGCTATGGTGGGCACTCTGAAACAATCACATAGGCCGATCTGCAACAACAGCACTACCCAGCAGCAGCTGTCGCCCACATTTTGTGAACAAACTAAAACAGACACAAAGGAATTAAAGACATTAGCCATCCATGGGCATTGATTTACATTAATAGGGAATGTTGCAAACTGGTCCCAGACTGGGATTTGAACTCACATGTCCTGTTTTCTAGGCAGATGTGCTGACTGGTATGTCATCCAGACACAGTGGTCACCACAACTGCACTGACTACCTTAACGAACCTTCGGTCAGACCCCAATTTCTCACCTTATACCACACACTACTGATGCAGTGCCTCTGCTCATTAGCCTCGTCACTTGCGGCATCTCACTAATTCCTGTACGAGTTCATGCTTGGTGTGCATCTGCACTGAAGGGATCAATGGCTGCCATGGCCTTAGTTATATATGGTGTCTGTTCTTTTGGAAATGTCCAAAAGAACAGACAGAACATATATAAAACTAAAACATAGCTGTTTCAAAGAATGATATGAATATAATAGAGGGAAACATTCCACGTGGGAAAAATATATCTAAAAACACAGATGATGTGACTTACCGAACGAAAGTGCTGGCAGGTCGATAGACACACAAACAAACACAAACATACACACAAAATTCAAGCTTTCGCAACAAACTGTTGCCTCATCAGGAAAGAGGGAAGGAGAGGGAAAGACGAAAGGACGTGGGTTTTAAAAAGGACAGAAAGGACAGGTATACACTCGCGCCCCCCCCCCCCCCACCCCACCCACACACACACACACACACACACACACACACACACACACACACACACACACAAAAACAAAAAAGCTCCCGGGATTGGAATGACTCCTTACCCTCTCCCTTAAAACCCACATCCTTTCGTCTTTCCCTCTCCTTTCCTCTTTCCTGATGAGGCAACAGTTTGTTGCGAAAGCTTGAATTTTGTGTGTATGTTTGTGTGTCTATCGACCTACCAGCACTTTCGTTCAGTAAGTCACATCATCTGTGTTTTTAGATATGTTTCAAAGAATGGATCGACATTAATTAGCTGTATTGTTTTTTTTTTTTTTTTTTTTTTTTTTTAGTGATTGTGAATGATAGATACATAAAATCTCAAAGACACACCACTGGATTTAACAGCGAAAAACAGATTAAGGAACAGTGCATCTGCTGCACAATGAACAGATGTACATGAGAATTAATCTGAAACAGTTTTATTTTGTGCTGCATACAGTTTAAATATAGTGTAGCCATACTTCAGCTTCTGTGTATTTAATATCAGTGTTCTTGACATTGTATTGCCCTAATAAAAATTATTCTGTCACAAAGTTTTCTAGCCCCAAATTTACAAATATTTTTGTAAGTAGCAGGAGCTTCCACTGTGTAACTTTGTTTATATTTTGTTGTGGGCCAGCATTGACTTTTAAGATGTGTGACCACCTTACGATGTCTGGCTTGTGCAACTCAAACTGCTGCAAACACATGTTCAATAATTATACCTGACAAGCTTCAAGCAATACTCAGTCATTTGCAACATAAAAATGTAAAGATAATGTATGCTTAGAGCCTACTTTTTTTTAATTTGCCTACTGTAACCTTATAATGCAATGTTTGGGTTAGTGGCATATATCAGTACACATTGTAGTAATCAGGTGGTCTAGTAGCACTGAAGGGGAACAGTATATTGTACTTCAGTCATACTTGGAGCCCCCATTCTCAGAGGGTTAATATGATCAGTTTTGTTAGATGGGTTAAGTTATTTAAAAATATATATTTTGTATTATTTATATTTCTGGAATTCCTTTGGGTCTCTAAGCAGAGAAACCACAAATACATCCCCACCAGTAATATTAATATAAAGTATTTATATCCAGTTTAAGTTTTGGCACATCTAATTAATAAAAACAAATTTCCCATTTATTCAAGTTGTCTTGGCAATTCCCACATTGCACTTGTACCATTATCAACCACAAGTTACCTTCAGGCTCAGAACTTCAAAAGATGCCTACTTCAGGTAGCCTACTATAAAGAAAATGATAGAACTGTGATTCTAGGAATTGTTAATGCACATTATAAGTTCTTTCATACAAACATTGGTGCAAATCTTGGGGTAAACAACAACAGCAATTAACTGTTTGAGGTATTAAAAAGGAACAATATGAATTAGCTAGCACTGGATAAAGTGGAATATTTCAGGGGCCCTGAATAGCCGTATGTGTTTGTGGCAGCTAATGCATTTGCCCTGAAACGGTACATAATGACACTATATCTTGACACAGGTATCTCAGTGGAACAAAAGATGCTGTAGTGTCAACAGAGCAGAGATCAAGAGCGGTCGAAATGCTTTTTACATTATAACCAATAAGTTTCTGGTTCTCCCAAGCACATATGTTCCTAAGGTGGAAACTATTAAGAACCTGCCATGTTCTGTATAGTTTCACTTTGGACTGAAGTCCAAGCTGATGTATACAAGCAGGCATTTTCACAGCAAATCACTATCATCTGAAATTGAATGACTTCTGTAACATGGAAAGTAACATTTGGAATTGAGTGAATTCCAATCTGACATGGAAACCATCCGGGTGAGTTAACCATGAAAATGAAAGAGGATTTCAGAAATTATTTCAATGTAATTGGTGCTGTACAATGGAAATGGGAAGCTGTGTGATATTTGAAGGTGAAAAATTTTCCTTTGCATCTGCTACAGGACAAATACAATAATTATTTTTAACAACCACATACTTCTGTTATTCTGCAATATTTACTGAACATATTATCGTTAGTTAATCAGCATTATAGTACCTCAGTTATAACCCACAACTGATGTATGTTACATGTCATACAGTCCTGTGCCACAAGAGTGAATATATGGGTTCTGCATAAAAGATTTACTGTAAGTTTTTATTTAAAATGGGAGGTATTGATTAATGTAGAAGTGCCATCTTGTGAATTCTGTGACAAAGTTGTCATCTTCTATGTCTTTTTTTGCTGTCAGCACTGATGACAAGAAGGCAAAAATAAAAAGGTAGGGGTGTGTGTGTGTGTGTGTGTGTGTGTGTGTGTGTGTGTGTGTCAACTTCCACATGGACATAAATACTAGTATGTAATGTGGTTACATCAATAACAAAATTAGGAAATTCAAAATCTGAGGACATTTATGGCTTATCAAATTTTGATTAAAAAATATTGGATCTCTTATCAAACTTTCTTTGTACACTAATAAACTGGATGTATGCTAGTGGCCATTTTCCAGAGTGGCTAAAAAGAACAGCTGTCATCCCTATTCATACAAAGAGTAACAAGATATGCACAAATAATTATTGTCCAATTTCACTGGTACTTATTCCCTCCAAAATAATAGAGAACTGCGTACAAAAGGATATTTGCAGGTATTTGTCTGAAAACAACAGTGTGAGAAAATCTCAGGATGGTTTTAGGTTCTGATTATCAACAGTGAAAGACATCATTTCTTTTATACAAACGTCAAACCTTATTTGAATGAAAGTTATCTACTGAAGCTATTCTAGTACACCTAAGCAAGGTATATGATTCAGTGAACTGAAGAAACTTAGGTGTTATGGAGTCAGAGACTTAGAACTCTCCCTCATAAGCCCGTCTCTGTGACAAGAAACAAATTGTAGTTTGCAACAACCAAAAGTTCCAATACTTTGTGTTAACTCGAAGCATTCATCAGGGTTCCGTGCTTAGCCCTTTATTGTTTATAACATACTGGTGTCCAAAATTAAAGTAACAAGTGGAAATCTTGTAATTTTGCATTTATTTGCCACAAAACAATATAAACAGGTGATAGCAAAGAAGAAACAATGTAAAAAATACAGACCATAAACAACTGGAACATGCAAAGGGTAGACAAAAAGTACTTCATTTTTTCCAACTTAACGTATTTGCACACACATTCCGACAACTGTTTAATGTGCTCAGTATGATGTGTGACCACCTCTGGAAGCAATACAGGCCTGACAATGGGGCTTGCTGTGAATGATTTCATCAATCCCATGTTGAGGCAATAACGCACATTCTTCCTGCAGAGCTGCTCAAAAGTCTTGGAGAGTGGTTGCTGGATGCCGACATGATGCAAGCCATCTCCCTGCTCCATCCAAGACATATTCTATGGTATTCAAATCGGGAGAGTGAGCAATATCTTCAGTTTACAAGAAAACATCAACTACCTCTGCTCTATGAGATAGAGCATTATCGTCCACCAATATGAAGTCTGGACCGACTGCACCTCGCAACAACCGCACAAGGTCCTAAGACTTTGTCACAATACCTGACAGCAGTTAGACCTTTTCGATTCACATGTACAATGTTATGAAGAGCTGTCTCAGTGGTCAACATAATTCCTGCCCACTCCATTAGGGATCCTCCTCGATACTGGTCTCTTTCCACAATGTCTGGGTGCCGAAATTGTGTTCCATGTTCCCTCCAGATGTGAATCCATCAAGAATCATTCTCCAGACCAAATAAGGATTCATCTGTGAAAAGAATACTGGCCCACTTTTCAACCGTTTAGATAGCAGGTTGATGACTCCACTCTAGACATTCCCTTCTGTGAAGACGCGTTAGAGGTACAGCAGGTCTCCAACAATAAGGGCCACTCTACCGAAGCCTTCTGCATACTGTTTGCCTCGATATAACACCCTCTGGAGGATGCTGTGAAATTGGATGCCAGTTGTACATGCAGTACTGTTGTGCCCTTACAGCCAAATAACGGTCCTCTCTATCTGACGTTACTTGTAGTCAACCCGGACCTGGTCTTCGGGATACAGTTTTGGTATCTATAAACTGTCGCCACATCCGAAAAACAACAAAATGATTCACATTAAGCATCTGGCCACATCATGCTGTGACTGTCCTGCTTCCATTCCTCCTCTGGGCCATATTGCGCCATACTACACCGTTTGACAGGTGTCCCGACGTAGTCATGGGCGTGGTTGACAGTTGACCAGAATGCAATTTTCTGTGCAGAACATGATCATATGGACATGTGTTGTCAGTTTGTATAATTATATCATGATTTAGACACAGGGTGGGAAAACAGCAGTTTGTTGCTTTAATTTTGGATACGAGTGTATTTGAGAATGATCTCCCATGTAAAATGGTCTGAAAATCTGTACTTTATGCAGATGACACATCATCATTAGCTCTGGGAAAGAAATAAACAGATTGAAACTGGAAGATTGAATACCTTACCTGTCTAGTACATGGTCCGAAGCCAATGAGCTATCCATCAACTATGAAACGACAGTGAACATCATTTTCAGTTTATCAAGCAGTGAAACTGAATGCTCAACTGTTAAGCTACTTGGTATAACCCTTGATTTCAAATTAACCTGAGACAAACACACATACTATGCATGCAGAAAGCTCTCATGTGGTACCTTTTTACTGACTATACTACTGACATTTGTACCACCACCTCTGTTGTTGAATTCCCACTATTCCTAATTTCACTGCCACCTGCTACATAGTATCCTTTTATGGGGTAATTCCGCAGGGACCAAGAAATTTTCATTTCACAAAGAAAGGCTATCAGGACTATTTCTGGAGTTATAAACTCTAAAACCTTCTGCGGACCACTTCTTAAAGACTTACAATTATTCATAGTCTCATCACTTTTTATACACTGCTGTCTACTAAAAAGTAGTACAGCAACATAAAACTAACCAAATGAAACAGATAGCTACGCCCACAGCTAGATTAAAGAAAATACAGTCTAGTTATAAATACCTGGGCATACAGTCTTGTACACAGGCATTCTTGATCTCCTTGTATATCTTCTCTTCCTGTACGGCATGGCTGTGTGCCCAGTGCGGCTGCCTCGAGTCAAATGAGCGTGCAGCTGCCTGTACTGCGGAAGTTCCTACTGATAAGCGCCGCCAAACCTTTACATGTGCATCACACCTCAATGACTTTAAAACAGAAACTGAAAGATGTTTGAAAGAAAAGGCTTTATACAATATTTCAGCATTTCAAAACTGTTCTAAGAATGACCTGAGATACTAAATTATTTCTAACTGTAAACTAGGCTATTTTGTATTTACTTAAGTATGTCAATAGTTTATTTGATACTTCTGTACACTATTTTCTATGTACTGTAAAATTAAGAAATTATTCTCTAGTGTATATTTTATGTGCCTTGTATTATTATTATTATTATTATTATTATCATTATGTTTACTGTAACTGCGTGTTTGATGTAAACAATGTGTACTGTTTTTACTGTGCAACCACCTTGAAAATGTGTACCAACCACACTGACACTCCTCTGATCAATAACTAGCAAATAAAAAAAAAGTTATTCACTAGTCAAAGTATACACTCCTAGCAGCAGTAAGAGTAATGTACACACAAACCACACACTCCTGTTGCACTTTACTTGTGTAACTTTTTTAAAAAATTTCTACATTTGCATATATCAATACAAACCACTGTGATTTGCCTGGAAAAGTGTACTCCCTATGGGAGCTACATGTAAGAGCTTGTAATAAATTCTTAGGTTCAAGGCTTTTGTATGATATTTGGCCTATATCTTCAAGTGTATGCTAGTTAAAGTTTTTCAGCTCCTCTATGCTCTCACATATACTATACAAACTTGTAACCATTTGTGCTGCCCTTCTTTGTATGAATAAAATATCTCCTTTCAGTCCTATTTGGTACAAATTCCAATATTTAACAATATTCGGGTCAACAGAAGCGTCCGATCCCACGCGTCGGCTTTGACCCGTGACGTAAGGGTGTTGTCGTATGTGACGTCATGACGGTGCGGAGTTTGGTTTGAGTGTGGCTGTCTCCAGTTCTGTTTTATCTTATTTTATTTACTTTTCTGATCTGTTCGTTTTTTTTTAATTTAAAAACACTTATTACTTATTTTAATTATCTGTTTCCTCGAATTTCTGTTTTAGTTTATTACATTTATCTTTCTGATCTGTTCGTTCTACCCCGTGAGATTTTTTTTTTTTAAAAAAGACAAAAAACACTAACCAGCTACTGAAGCATCTTTATCTTCTATGAGTTGCAGGGGTTACGACCCCTGGGGAGGTGGGTGGGTATTCATGCATGGCTGTCTTCACCTACACGTTGTAGCTACGCAAGGCGTCTAAATTTGTTTATATTTAGTTTGCCCCCCACCCAAAACACCCCATTTCCCGCGTCATTAGGCTTCTTGTGGAAAGTGTGTGTGTTTGTTTTTGTTTCCGCCATATTTGTGACATCATGGGTCAAAGCAGACGGGTGGGATCGGACGCTTCCGTATTTCCCAATATTCTATGATGGAATGCAAACTGATTGCATTTTCCCAGTACCCTACCCATGAACCAAAATCTGTCACTTGCTTTAAATATGACTATGGCTAGGTGACTTATGTTCCATATCCCTACAAATTGTTAAGCCCACATATTTATGCAAGTAGACTGATTCCAATTGTGTCATTCTGTAGTCATAGCATACTATTTTTCCAGGTTTATTCTTGCAGAGAAGGAAATAGCAACCAGCCACTTTTTATAACGCTATTTATTCACATAGAAAGCACCAACCAGCATTCGAAAACAGCCCAATGTTTTTTTTCATTTTGTGAAGAGCACAATTTTACATTTCTGAACATTTAAAATCAAGATATGACAGAATATTTGGGCAGCTGTTTTCAGATACTAATTCATTAAGAGTAACTGCATCAGCTGTAGAAAGTGAGATTACTGTTAATGTTGTCTGCCAGGTTATTAATATACAACATGAAGGGCAAACGTCTCAATACAGTTTCCTGGGGTGGGCCTGAAGTTACTTCTACAGCTGTGATTCTCTTCAAGGTATCACAACACACAGACAATAAATCACTTTGCAGTACATTACCACATAAAACAGAAAACAACACTCATCTCACAAAAGTAAGAACATATGATTTATGATCTTGTACAGCTCTGATATCACTGTTAATATTACAATACTACCCATACTAAATCACACTGTCCTTCAGACTGATCAGATTTACAGTGATTTGGTAGCACTCAGTATATTATTACTATTGCTGACAGCCATCATTTTTATCACAGCCAGGCGTCACACGAAGAATGAATTGCAGGACTCACACTGATTTCATTTTCCTTCAATTAAATAGTTACATTTTTACAAAGTAAACACAAATGCAATATACACAATGTTTTATTCATTATCTAAAGTATCATAAACAATTTTTAGTATTTTTTGCTTACAGGCGTTTCTTGCTTCTCTGCATTTTATTTGTCTCATTTCTGTTGCCAGATATTTTACAAAAACAGTTATGTCATCATCATAACTTTCCTGCAGTCTGTCTACAATTAATTGTATTGCAGTGTCATAACTGTCACTATTGTTTCTTTTTCTTGCAGTAGAGGACCTGGATGTAGCACTCTCTGCTGAACTCCATGAGGTTTGTGCCAGTGGTACTTGTTCTAGAATTGAATCAGATTCAACTAGTCCTATGTCCTTCACGTCACTTTCTTCTGTAAATTCAATAACATTGCTCATGGAAGATTCCACGACATCACTTTCATGTGATGTGCTTTCATCTGTCTGAAATGTACAAAATAATGACTGAGCTAAAAATGACCATGTTGTTCCTTTGTAAAAGCTATAAAGTTATTATTATTTACTTAGAACATGCAAGTCACAATGAATACACAACTATGAAAGCTTGAACTAAAACTTTTTAGTTTGCCTCACCTGTATTTGCTCTTCTGAGGCTATGGTGTTTGAGTAAATAGTAGTAGTAGTAGTAGTAGTAGTAGTAGTAGTAGTAGTAGTAGTGGTGGTAATAGCAGCAGTATTTTAGTCACAATAGTAGCAAATAAAAAATTCAATTATATAAATATATTTATCCTGCCTGAAAGACCGCACCAGAATTAAAATGAAATGTTGAAACAAGGTGGTCAAAGATCACAGGTATGAAATAACCAGTAGCAGTGCATTATACTCTTGCTGTTGGCATATATAAAAATCTCTGTTCTAATGTTTAGCAATCACTTTACATCATACAGTACTTTGCTATACAAATAGTGCATTTTAGTGAGATATAAAGACAAGAAGAGAACAGGGCAAAATGTTTTCACTCGGACACAATACATGCAGATGTGCACTGCCAAGATTGTGTAAAACTTTTTGTTAACTTCCTATCCACCTAAAAGTCATGACATATCTCACTTTGAAACACACACACACACACACACACACACACACACACACACACACACACAAACGATCCCGTATCCGCATTCTGCTAGCGGCGAAACGCATATAAACAACATACAAGCAAACAATCGGAGTTCTCAATGTAACGTCAAAAATAATCGGTAAACAGATGCATGCAAACAACGGTGGCGTTCAGAATAAAAATGATCATCAGTAAATGTACATACCTGAAAACTGTCACTACATTCCATAGTCTGTAGTGGAGCAGAGTTCCTAATTCGTGGCATGTAATGAGCGTCTAGAAATTCGAGTTTCTGAAAATACCACAAACCTGGCCGATATATCTGAAAGTGAAAGTGACAAATAAAACAGGATGCAATTTATATTCAGCAAACGGTATACTATTACCCATTATTCATAAACCAATTGACGAGGAGTGAATACTTAGGTAACATTACAATGGGCCGATGTCAAAGCGTAGGAAAAAAATAACAATGAATAAATACAGAAATACAAAGTCCCGATGTTCCATTGGGCCGCCAGAAAACAAGTTTACGTGTTGTCATATGTCATGTGCTGTGATTGGCTGATATAAACATACCGACGCCATGTTGGATTACGTGTAGTGAACCTTAAGTGCCGTAGTTGAGGTTTTTGTACTTCACGCACTACAAAGATATGCAGTTTAATTGCAGCACATACTATTTGATCTTCCAATAATGCATCTTTAATGAGCACACTATGAGGGACAACGTCTGGAAATGTGAGGTCGGTCCATCGTAAAATTAATAATATGGTAAATACTTACATCATCTTCGCAGGTTGCAGTCCTCATACTCTCTTTCCTCTTTCGATTTTCCACGTTGAACATGTTCCTCATATTCAAAAATTTCGTTTGACACTCCTTTGGATTGCTCAAATGAGGCCTAACACATTTCACTTTAAAAAATACACGAAAAAGCGCCTCCGCACGACAGCGTTTGTTGTAATAATTTTTACTTTTTACATTGTAAAGACATTGTTCTTCTTTCATAGCATCTATTAGCACTGACATTTGTTCTCTTGTCCATGCGGTAGCCATGTTGCTCAGAACTGAAAAGGGAAGAGACATGCCTGTGACGTAAATATCGTTCTCGCATCGTATTGGTTCACGTTTCGTAGCACTTTGCTGAAATCTCTACGCATTTTTCGCGCGTGAACGCTTCAAAGAGTGTGATCTCACGAAACTCGTTATGCCCCGTAGTCCGTGTTAGGACAACTTTAGAAGAATGTCTTCCCTCTACTCCAGTAGTGTAACGGATCGTAAACTAAATCCTTTCTAGAGTACAGATTCGTACCGCGAGGAGCTTAAATAAACCGTTCAGATTTTGTCCCTTCTATCTGTTCTGTTGTGATGGCGTTTTTCGCCTTCCCCTCTGGCGGAAAGGAACATTGTTCGCAGCCTCGGTACGTGTCCCGCTGTTCAGCACCTACCGGTACTTGTTTACTTTTAAGTAGATAAGGGATGGACGTCGCACAAAGGCGATCTACTATTCTCCGCAGCAAAAAGGTAAAAATTTACTTTTGTAAGAGTACTCCACGTGGTCTTGCTAATGGAGGCGGTTCTTACATTTTTCAGGTTTTGACGTACATCGTAAGGTTTTCCTCTGCCGCACAAAGACATGTAGCCAAGCAAATGTTGAACCAGAGACACATACATTAGACTGAATGAAGTGAAATATGCACGAATCCTGTACAGTAACGTATCATTAGACTGAATGCCTTCACCGACCGCTTTTCATCGAAATTATGTAATTAAATGTGAAAACTTTCGGAGTGACCCACGTGTAAACCCAGATCTACGTACATACTCTGGAAACCACCGTACAATGTGTGACGGGGAGTACGAATACCACTATAATTCCTCCAATCCTGTTCCACTCACGTATGGTGTATGGGAATAATTATTGATGGTAATTCTCCGTATGGGTTTATATTTCTCTAATTTTACTGGCATTCTCATTTCGCTTGAAACATTTTAAAGGAAATAGTATATTGTTTGACTCTTCTTGGAGCCTACGCTCCCGGGATTTGAAAAGTATCGGTAATTCTCGGCGTGATGCACAATCTGTTTTGTAGCTTCTGCTAGTGGAATCAGCTGAACATCGCCGCTGGACTCAAAAATAGAGAAATATGACCGGTAGCAACTGCGCCAAATCATTTTAATGCACTCACACATAAATCGTCCGGTTTGATTAGTCGGAAACATCTCTTGCGACTGTAACAGGGGAGTTTTAGAAGAACTGCAGCAGCCATTGCAAAGAAATATTCTTATAATACTGTGTCTGGGCATTTGGTTATGAAATTCCTCCTGTACACAAGCTTAATTCACAATTTCTTATGCACCAGATAAAAATGTCAGAACAATGTAAGCTTGAGTTCAGAATTCGTGAAATATAAAAAGCAGCTCCTAAAACAAGGCCCGAATGCGGGAAAACTTAAATGTCGTGTCAGTCACTTTTGCTATGATACATTCATCAGCTACCGGTACTTACAAGGGAACCTCCCCATCGCACCCCCCACAGATTTAGTTATAAGTTGGCACATTCGATAGGCCTTGAAAAACTAAACACAGATCAATAGAGAAAACAGGAAGAAGTTGTGTGGAACTATGAAAAAAATAAGCAAAATATACAAACTGAGTAGTCCATGTGCAACATAGGCAACATCAAGGATGATCTGAGCAAAGGAGCGCCTTGGTTTCGTGGTTGGCGTGAGCAGCTGCGGAATGAGAGGTTCTTGGTTCAAGTCTTACCTCAGGTGAAAAGTTTACTTTTTTTATTTTCCCAAAGTTATAATCTGTCCGTTCGTTCTTTGACGTCTCTGTTCACTGTAATAAGTTTAGTGTCTGTGTTTTGCGACCGCACCGCAAAACCGTGCGATTAGTAGACGGAAGGACATGCCTCTCCAATGGGAACCGAAAACATTTGATCGCAAGGTCATAGGTCAACCGATTCCTCCACAGGAAAACACGTCTGATATATTCGATACGACACTGGTGACGGCATGTGCGTCACATGACAGGAATATGTTGTCGACTCACCAACTTGTACACTTGGCGAATGGGTAAAAAGATTCTTCTACCTTGCCCGATTTAGCTTTTCTTGTGGATGTGATAATCGCTCCCAAAAAAGTGATGAAAACATAAGCGTTTGTCACATAAACTGAAAATAAAAAGTGAAACTTTTCACCCGAGGGAAAGCTTAAACCAAGGACCTCTCGTTCCGCAGCTGCTCACGCTAACCACGGGTCCACGGCACCCCTGAACTTGCTCTCTCCTTGTTGTTGCCTATTTTGCGCATAGACTACTCAGTTTGTATATTTTGCTTATTTTTTCATAGTTACACACAACTTCTTCCTGTTTTCTCGATTGATCTGTGTTCAGTTTTTCAAGGCCTATCCACTGTGCCAACTTATAACTAGATCTGAGGGGGGTGCGATGGGGAGGTTCCCTTGTTAGAAGTCCATTTCTGTACGTAATAAGTAGAATCATGTTCTGAATATGTTTTAGACAGAACAGAATGCCTTGTTAAATTTCGGTACGTATCTTTAAAATGGTTACTTTTTGAGTAGAGACTTTCCGAACACTTTTCCTTTAATACCTGTAATCAGAGTAGGCCTACGATATTGGCTTTTATGTTTCCCCCTCGAAAATGCAATTGCTGTGTAAGACATGGATATGTCTCCAGAGCCGTGACCTTGCGCCCTTGACAGAACGACCAAATCTGCGGCCTCCTCCCCCCGCCCCAGAAACTACCGTTCCGCAAACTGCAATTTTTTATAGACAGTTTTTATTAAATTTGTAAGGTAAGGTGTAAAAAAATGCGGCATTATTGAGTAATATTACTTAAATGAGCTAGATAGTCGACAGATATTGCACACATTAAATTAAATGTACATTTTTTTTTTCTTTCGAATAACCCATTTGGAGGGTATGATGAATCAACTTTGGCTACTCTTCATTGTATTAGATTTCTTCAGTTTCCAAATTTCCTTCATCCTTTTAGAGTGTTGTTCCCTTTCTTCTTGAGTCCACTTTCGTCTAGTTATTTTCTTTCTCTCCTGAAATTCTGCCTTTTGAACTGCCTTTCTGAAATGTGTTCTGTTTTCTATTGTGTCTATTGTAAGTCCAGCATTTTCAATGTCCTTTTCAGTCTCTATGAACCATGCTGGCTTGGATTTGTAGCTATTGAGTAATGTGAATATCCGCTTGGTTAGTCTGTTGTACAATTGTGTAAATAAATTACAAATTGTATAAACATTCCACAAAATTGAAAATAAAACAAAATCTACGGCATGGTGTTTATGGTAGCTGCTGTTTACTGATTTTAGTAGGATGTACAATTAAGAACAGATTTTATTTGGTTATTCTAAATTCTTCAGGACAATATAATGGAAATGAAAGAGGATGTAGATGAAATGGGAGATATGATACTGCATGAAGAATTTGACAGAGCACTGAAAGACCTAAGTCGAAACAAGGCCCCGGGAGTAGACAACATTCCATTAGAACTACTGGCAGCCTTGGCAGAGTTAGCCCTGACACAACTCCATCTGGTGAGCAAGATGTATGACACAGGAGAAATACCCTCAGACTTCAAGAAGAATATAATAATTCCAGTCCCAAAGAAAGCAGGGGTTGACAGATGTGAAAATTACCGAACTATCAGATTAATAAGCCACGGCTGCAAAACGGTAACACGAATTCTTTACAAACGAATGGAAAAACTGGTAGAAGTTGACCTCGGGGAAGATCAGTTTGGATTCCGTAGAAATGTTGGAACAAGTGAGGCAATACTGACCCTACGACTTACCTTAGAAAATAGATTAAGGAAAGGGAAACCTACGTTTCTAGCACTTGTAGACTTAGAGAATGCTTTTGACAATGTTGACTGGAATACTCTCTTTCAAATTCTGAAGGTGGCAGGGGACAAATACAGGGAGCGAAAGGCTATTTACAATTTGTTCAGAAACCAGATGGCAGTAATAGGAGTCGAGGGGCATGAAAGGGAAGCAGTGGTTGGGAAGGGAGTGAGAGAGGGTTGTAGCCTCTCCCCGATGTTATTCAATCTGTATATTGAGCAAGCAGGAAAGGAAACAAAAGAAAAATTCGGAGTAGGAATTAAAATCCATGGAGAAGATATAAAAACTTAGAGGTTTGCCGATGACATTGTAATTCTGTCAGAGACAGCAAAGGACCTGGAAGGGCAGCTGAACGGAATAGACAGTGTCTTGAAAGAAGGATACAAGATGAACATCAACAAAAGCAAAACGAGGATAATGGAATGTAGTCGAATTAAGTCGGGCGATGCTGAGGGTATTAGATTAGGAAATGAGACGCTTAAAGTAGTAAATGAGTTTTGCTATTTGGGGAGCAAAATAACTGATGATGGTCGAAGTAGAGAGGATATAAAATGTAGACTGGCAATGACAAGGAAAGCGTTTCTGAAGAAGAGAAATCGGTTAACATCGAGTATAGATTTAAGTGTCAGTACGTCTTTTCCGAATGTATTTGTATGGAGTGTAGCCATGTATGGATGTGAAATATGGACAATAAATAGTTTAGGCATGAAGAGAACAGAAGCTCTCAGAATGTGGTGCTACAGAAGAATGCCGAAGATTAGATGGGTAGATCACATAGCTAATGAAGAGGTATTGACTAAAATTGGGGAAAAGAGAAATTTGTGGCACAACTTGACTAGAAGAAGGGATCGGTTGGTAGGACATATTCCGAGGCATCAAGGGATCACCAATTTAGAATTGGGGGGCAGTGCAGGTGTAAAAATTGTAGAGGGAGAACAAGAGATGAATACACTAAACATATTCAGAAGGATGTTGGGTGCAGTAGTTACTTGGAGATGAAGAAACTTGCACAGGATAGAGTAGCATGGAGACCTGCCTCAAACCAGTCTTTGGACTGAAGACGACGACAACAACAACAGCGATCCTGGAATCATTTTCCATAGTAAGTAAATGTTCCATTGTTGCCGTCAATGTGTCACTGGCACCTCTTGGACAGACATTGACTGCTCAACCCATATCAATAAGATCAGTCTGATAACAAGTCCTTTATAACAATTGGTGTGATTGGCTGACTGCTGCTAATGTGGCATTTGAATATCTTCTTACCCTACTCTGATCTTGGCGCTTCTGTTGTTGCCGATGGGGATGCTAGCAGAGTGCTAACGCCCATCTTTGAAATGTGGGTAATTGCTCATCTTTGAAATTTGGCTAACTGCAGCACTTAGTGTACTGACAGGTTGAGTTGCTGGAACACCTATGGCACCAGCACCAACACTCCAGCAAGTCTTGTTGCATGGGAGTTTTCCTTTTTTTCAAACTGCAACTTCGTAACTGCTGCTGGTGTGTGGCTACCTGCATGTTTAGTTTCGCCACTTGTGCTGTTAGTTGCTCCATGGTGGCTTGGCTGATGCATGCTGCTGGTGAGAAGTATTTGTGTGCATTACTGGATCAGTGGTGTCAGCTTTCACCTCTCTGCCTGTTCCTGCATCCTCGTCTTGACCATAGCAAGTTTTTGCATACATGGAAACCTCACTTAAGCTGCTTGCAGTTGTATCTGCCTTCTTTGCTAAAACTTCCAGTGCAAGTCTGTCTATGCCACAGTGATGATGTGGATCATGGCTGGAAGTGTACAAAACCATAATATGCATTACGACTGTTCAAGTAGAAATTCTGGGCTTGCTAATGTATGTCAAACTTTGAGCACTTGTGATGAAGTCCTGTTGCCCATGTTTTCTTCTGCAAAAATCTTTTGTAATTGCCATTCTGGTGAATGTGTGTAGTACTGTATGAGAACTTCCTTTAGTACAGCATAGTTTTGCTGTGACAAGGTTTCTTCAGTTTCACCATCCACTTCTAAATCCATATACAAGACCATAATATTAAATCTATCAGTATTATCAAACACCCAATGTGTTGAAATATGCATTCAACTTTTGTGAACTGAAGCTGAGGTTGTATAGACCAGAATGCTGGACCTTAGCAGTTCTGTGTCACATGATGTACTCCCATCTTGTGTGCTTATAACTATTGTGCCGTTTCACAGAAAATCAAAAGTTGTGGATGGTGATCCTGGGTTGAGCGGTAAGTCTTGATCCAATCTGGTTCAAGTTTCCAGTGCGTGTGTCAATAGATTCGTTATTTCCTATGATACATTTCACTGTTACCATTTGCGTTCCTTTCGTTTTTTGGGGTCTCCACTATGGGAAATTGAACTTATTCTCTCATTCACGATAAATATTGGTCAGTATTTGATAATAACTTTATTATGCTAGCATAGTATGAAATAATGAACAGGAGATAAAATGTTGTGAATAATGACAGTAACTATGCTGACAGTGGCAGAGATGCTTTTTATAATCTGCAATGGTTTTGCTCACGGATCACATCAAATAGTTTGGCAGTTTTGCCACAACATGATTCAAGCAGTTTCAGTACCTATCCATGATAACAAAGATTATGTTTCTATGTCACTGTAACTGTAGTTAATCAATATTTTCATATTCTTTCCATTTGGCAACAAACCTAAAATATAGATTAAATCAAAATTTATATGTTCAACGTGTTACATAGTATTTTGTGTGTCAGACCTTACCTCAGGACAATTTTTTTCCCCACTGAAATTCATGTACAGTACTAAAAAACAGCCATGCAATAGAAGGTTAAGAGTTGAGAAAACATTCCTTTCTAAGAACTTTGTTTTTGTCATCATTTTGCATTCCATTTCCTTGCTTGAGCGAAGCAAACTTACTGATTACATGATCGAAGTCAATTTTAGCAGCTGTTCATGTTCTATCGACAAGATAACTGAAATGAACAGTCTGCTTCGCCTATAAGCCTACCGAACCTCAAGTACGTAGTTTTTTTTTACTATCTTTAATTAGCTGAAATTGCGTTGACGAGATGCTGCAGTCACTTTATAACACATACTTTAAAAAAGAAACTTCGAAGTTCCCAGATGGAAGGCTGTGTCGGTGCTCTTGATCAGCTCTTTCTGCTGGAATCTGAATGCCGCTGTTTCGTTAAGTACCTCAGCTGCATTTACATTTCTGCTACGGTATGTATTTGGCACCAAAATTTGATGCATATTTTTCAAAATAAGACGCAAAGCTCTCGTTTAAATGGTGTGTTATACATGAGATCTGTTTCCCAGTTTACTTGTTATTTTATTAAATACTTTGAGGCACTCTAGCGTAAATACTTTCATTCCTGGCCTCATTTGTCAGAAATCGGAAGCCTTCGGTCAAACAGCATAATTAGCTCAGCTACGGCGCGCCAACCTCCGAGAATGTACAATACGTGGTAAAGCAGTAGCAAAAACTCCATTGTTGAACACGAGTGGTGGCACCGATATCTGTGGATTCTGCCAACGACCGACATGGCCGATCGTCTCAAAATCAGAACGTCACTACGTGCGCGGTCACACTGTAGCCCATCTCGTCGTCCGTGTGTACAGACTTCGGACGACAATCGGTGAAACAAACCAGTTCGGTTTCTTTGGTCAAATTAACCGACGTTTTCGTGCATGGAATATAGAATGCGAGAAGTCCAAGAAAGAGTGAGTTTGAGTGGCATCCTGAGGATAAAAAATATCATAATCGGGATTTCGTTCGGAATCTATGGACCCAAATCACAGGTTTATAGGAAAACGCAGGTAGGCGAAATCTTTGTCGGAAATTTCAGGCGTAAATTATAGCCTCAAAAAAACAATTTTTTCAAGTGACGGGTGAGGCTTGTAGTTACTGTAGTGGATCTTTCTGGGTTGTTGTAGAAGGGTGCTTTGTTTGTTTACAACATGCTCCATTACACAATACTGGTATGTATGAACCATGGACCTTGCCGTTGGTGGGGAGGCTTGCGTGCCACGGCGATACAGATGGCCGTACCGTAGGTGCAACCACAACGGAGGGGTATCTGTTGAGAGGCCAGACAAACATGTGGTTCCTGAAGAGGGGCAGCAGCCTTTTCAGTAGTTGCAGCGGCAACAGTCTGGATGATTGACTGATCTGGCCTTGTAACATTAACCAAAACGGCCTTGCTGTGATGGTACTGCGAGCGGCTGAAAGCAAGGGGAAACTACAGCCGTAATTTTTCCCGAGGTCATGCAGCTTTACTGTATGATTAAATGGTGATGGCGTCCTCTTGGGTAAAATATTCCGGAGGTAAAATAGTCCCAGATTCGGATCTCCGGGCGGGGACTACTCAAGAGGACGTCGTTATTAGGAGAAAGAAAACTGGCATTCTACGGATCGGAGCGCGGAATGTCAGATCCCTTAATCGGGCAGGCAGGTTAGAAAATTTAAAAAGGGAAATGGATAGGTTAAAGTTAGATATAGTGGGAATTAGTGAAGTTCGGTGGCAGGAGGAACAAGACTTTTGGTCAGGTGATTACAGGGTTATAAATACAAAATCAAATAGGGGTAATGCAGGAGTAGGTTTAATAATGAATAAAAAAATAGGAGTGCGGGTTAGCTACTACAAACAGCATAGTGAACGAATTATTGTGGCCAAGATAGACACAAAGCCCATGCCTACTACAGTAGTACAAGTTTATATGCCAACTAGCTCTGCAGATGATGAAGAAATTGATGAAATGTATGACGAGATAAAAGAAATTATTCAGGTAGTGAAGGGAGACGAAAATTTAGTATGAATATGGATTGAGGGGAAGAAATGAAAGAGGAAGCCGCCTTGTAGAATTTTGCACAGAGCATAACTTAATCATAGCTAACACTTGGTTCAAGAATCATAAAAGAAGGTTGTACACCTGGAAGAATCCTGGAGATACCAAAAGGTATCAGATAGATTATATAATGGTTAGACAGAGATTTAGGAACCAGGTTTTAAATTGTAAGACATTTCCAGGGGCAGATGTGGATTCTGACCACAATCTATTGGTTATGAACTGCAGATTGAAACTGAAGAAACTGCAAAAAGGTGGGAATTTAAGGAGATGGGACCTGGATAAACTGAAGGAACCAGAGGTTGTAGAGAGTTTCAGGGAGAGCATAAGGGAACAATTGACAGGAATGGGGGAAAGAAATACAGTGTAAGAAGAATGGGTAGCTCTGAGGGATGAAGTAGTGAAGGCAGCAGAGGATCAAGTAGGTAAAAAGACGAGGGCTAATAGAAATCCTTGGGTAACAGAAGAAATATTGAATTTAATTGATGAAAGGAGAAAATATAAAAATGCAGTAAATGAAGCAGGCAAAAAGGAATACAAACGTCTCAAAAGTGAGATCGACAGGAAGTGCAAAATGGCTAAGCAGGGTTGGCTAGAGGACAAATGTAAGGATGTAGAGGCTTGTCTCACTAGGGGTAAGATAGATACTGCCTACAGGAAAATTAAAGAGACCTTTGGAGAGAAGAGAACCACTTGTATGAATATCAAGAGCTCAGATGGCAACCCAGTTCTAAGCAAAGAAGGGAAGGCAGAAAGGTGGAAGGAGTATATAAAGGGTTTATACAAGGGCGATGTAATTGAGGACAATATTAAGGAAATGGAAGAGGATGTAGATGAAGATGAAATGGGAGATAAGATACTGCGTGAAGAGTTTGACAGAGCACTGAAAGACCTGAGTCGAAACAAGGCCCTGGGAGTAGACAACATTCCATTAGAACTACTGATGGCCTTGGGAGAGCCAGTCATGACAAAACTCTACCATCTGGTGAGCAAGATGTATGAGACAGGCGAAATACCCACAGACTTCAAGAAGAATATAATAATTCCAATCCCAAAGAAAGCAGGTGTTGACAGATGTGAAAATTACCGAACTATCAGTTTAATAAGTCACAGCTGCAAAATACTAATGCGAATTCTTTACAGACGAATGGAAAAACTGGTAGAAGCGGACCTCGGGGAAGATCAGTTTGGATTCCGTAGAAATGTTGGAACACGTGAGGCAATACTAACCTTACGACTTATCTTAGAAGAAAGATTAAGAAAAGACAAACCTACGTTTCTAGCATTTGTAGACTTAGAGAAAGCTTTTGACAACGCTAACTGGAATACTCTCTTTCAAATTCTGAAGGTGGCAGGGATAAAATACAAGGAGCGAAAGGCTATTTACAATTTGTACAGAAACCAGATGGCAGTTATAAGAGTCGAGGGGCATGAAAGGGAAGCAGTGGTTGGGAAAGGAGTGAGACAGGGTTGTAGCCTCTCCCCGATGTTATTCAATCTGCATATTGAGCAAGCAGTAAAGGAAACAAAAGAAAAATTCGGAGTAGGTATTAAAATTCATGGAGAAGAAATAAAAACTTTAAGGTTCGCCGATGACATTGTAATTCTGTCAGAGACAGCAAAGGACTTGGAAGAGCAGGTGAACGGAATGGACAGTGTCTTGAAAGGAGGATATAAGATGAACATCAACAAAAGCAAAACGAGGATAATGGAATGTAGTCAAATTAAATCGGGTGATGCTGAGGGGATTAGATTAGGAAATGAGACACTTAAAGTAGTAAAGGAGTTTTGCTATTTAGGGAGTAAAATAACTGATGATGGTCGAAGTAAAGAGGATACAAAATGTAGACTGGCAATGGCAAGGAAATCGTTTCTGAAGAAGAGAAATTTGTTAATATCGAGTATAGATTTAAGTGTCAGGAAGTCGTTTCTGAAAGTATTTGTATGGAGTGTAGCCATGTATGGAAGTGAAACATGGACGATAACCAGTTTGAACAAGAAGAGAATAGAAGCTTTCGAAATGTGGTGCTACAGAAGAATGCTGAAGATAAGGTGGGTAGATCACGTAACTAATGAGGAGGTATTGAATAGGATTGGAGAGAAGAAAAGTTTGTGGCACAACTTGACTAGAAGAAGGGATCAGTTGGTAGGACATGTTTTGAGGCATCAAGGGATCACAAATTTATCATTGGAGGGCAGCGTGGAGGGTAAAAATCGTAGAGGGAGACCAAGAGATGAATACACTAAGCAGATTCAGAAGGATGTAGGTTGCAGTACGTACTGGGAGATGATGAAGCTTGCACAGGATAGAGTAGCATGGAGAGCTGCATCAAACCAGTCTCAGGACTGAAGACCACAACAACAACAACATGTATTTGTGTGTGTGTTGTTTGATTATTATTCTTATTATTATGAGAGAAGGGTGAGTGTGCCGGCACATAGCTTTCTCCTCGCGACTAGCAAGCACTAAGAGAGCTGCCAAGCTTAACATCTCCATCCGACGGACGGATCACCGTCAACAATACCACATGCCCTCATTTCATGATTAGATTAGATTAGATTAGTACTTGTTCGATAGATCATGAATACGACATTTCGTAATGATGTGGAACGTGTCAGGTTAATAAAAGGTGTCTATACAAGATATTACATTACACAAATTACCCACTAACTATATCCAAAAATTCATCTAATGAGTTAATTTCCTTTTGAATGCTATATGGCTATCTGTCAGACTTTTGATGCTATTAGGTAAGTGACCAAAGACTTTTGTGGCAGCGTAATTTACCCCCTTCTGAGCCAAAGTTAGATTTAACCTTGAGTAGTGAAGATCATCCTTTCTCCTAGTGTTGTAGCCATATACACTGCTATTACTTTTGAATTCGTTCGGATTGTTAATAACAAATTTCATAAGTGAATATATAAATTGTGAGGCTATAGTGAAGATCGCTAGCTCTTTAAATAAGTGTCTGCAGGATGATCTTGGATGAGCTCCAGCAATTATTCTGATTACACGCTTTTGTGCAATGAACACTCTTTTACTCAATGATGAGTTACCCCAGAATATGATGCCATACGAAAGTAGCGAATGAAAATATGCGTGGTAAGCTAATTTACTGAGATGTATATCGCCAAAATTTGTAATGACCCTAATAGCATAAGTAGCTGAACTCAAACGTTTCAGCAGATCTTCAGTGTGTCTTTTCCAGTTCAACCCCTCATCAATGCATACACCTAGAAATTTTGAATATTCTACCTTGGCTACCGATTTCTGATCGAAGTCTATATTTATTAATGGTGTCATTCCATTCACTGTATGGAACTGTATGTACTGTGTTTAGTCAAAGTTTAATGAGAGCCCATTTGCAGAGAACCACTTGATGATTTTCTGAGAAACATCGTTTACAATTTCACCTGTTAATTCTTGTCTGTTGGGTGTGATAGCTATACTTGTATCATCGGCAAAAAGTACCAGCTGTGCATCTTCGTGAATATAGAATGGCAAGTCATTAATATATATTAAGAATAGCAGAGGGCCCAAGACCGAACGTTGCGGCACCCCATTCTTGATTGTTCCCCAGTTTGAGAAATCACCAGTTTTTTTGCATATTATGTGAACTGCTTATTCAACTTTCTGCGCTCTTCCAGTTAGGTATGATTTAAACCACTTGAGCTCTGTCCCATTCATACCACAGTACTTGAGCTTATCTAGACGTATGAGACACTGCGGAGAAGTTTGATGTTTAAACCAGGACATTGGCGCAAAGTCTGGTGATCAGGAACTTCACGCTACCATCACTCCTCCCCTTGCCGGCTGTAGGTGGGTATTAGATGTCTACAAATTAGTGTTACTGCTTGTTGTTGTTGTGGTCTTCAGTCCTGAAACTGGTTTGATGCAGCTCTCCATGCTACTCTATCCTGTGCAAGCTTCTTCATCTCCCAGTACCTACTGCAGCCTACATCCTTCTGAATTATGCTTAGTGTATTCATCTCTTGGTCTCCCACTACGATTTTTACCCTCCACGCTGCCCTCCAGTACTAAATTGGTGATCCCTTGATGCCTCAGAACATGTCCTACCAACCGATCCCTTCTTCTAGTCAAGTTGTACTACAAACACCTCTTCTCCCCAATTCTGTTCAATACCTCCTCCTCATTAGTTATGTGATCTACCCATCTAATCTTCAGCATTCTTCTGTAGCTTATTGGCGTTATTATGCCAGTTATTGGCGTTATTTAGCCAGTAGGGTGGTCGTGTGACTAGGGCCTCCCGTCGGATAGAACGTTCGCCGGATGCAAGTCTTTCGATTTGACGCCACTTCGGCGACTTGCGCGTCGATGGGGATAAAAAGTAGGGTGGTGATTCCGTGACATGAAGTGGTTTGCAAATGTGGTGTATGTGTTACCACTTTCCAGCGCTTTACGTTTTCAAAGTATTTTACTCTAAACTTAAGGGGAGGTTTACTATCTTTGGCCCGAAAAAAGCATGTTCTTTGAGAATTTTTTTCTCGGGATGTGTTGTAGATATCAGGGTCAAATTTGGTCAAAATGTTTATTGATATTTCCTCTACAAACTGGAATTTTTTCGACCGGAAATGTCGAAGAGCAAAGGCGGAAGTGCCGTCGGAGCGAAACAAAATTTCGATGTAGACCTCTACGCGCGGTATCTCACAGGTCAGTCGGCTCGTCTGAAATCAAAACTGAGTTGACGTTAGCGAAGTATGTAATATTCTTTAGGAGTTATACCTCGCCTATGTTATTTGGACCGTACGAGACAAAATGGCGGCCATTTAAAAAAATAGGGTTTTTTCATAGATTTTTCGACTTCGTCGGCCAAGTAAAAATATTTATAGTTGATGGATCGGAATAAAAGTGGTACAACTCCTAGACAATTTAGTTAGCTTCGTCGGAAACAAAGAATCATGCCAATCGGTTCAGTAGATTTGAAGTTGCCATACCGCGCGATTAAAAAAAAAAAAGAATTAAAAAAAAACGTGACTTCGAGAAAAACGCGTTTGAAGTTTTGACTACATATAAATGCAATATTATGCAACGTACGTTCAATCTGCTATTCTGGGTCCATAAACTAGTCCTTCCTCTTCCTTATAGAGGGCGTTCTGCTCGATCTGGGCCATCCTGCGTTGCTCCAGAGCCGCTCGAACGGCCGGTGACAAGCGGTTTTCGGTCGCTTGAATCCGGTGGTCGTCCGAATGCTTGGCGACCTGCGTCGAATAGAGTCCCAGGGTGACGTCCATCGTTGTCATTATCTTCAGAATTGGTGGATACCCTTCGTTGAAGCTGCTCACTGCCAGGAAAGTCGCAGTCTCCATAGTCTTCGCACCAGAATGCAAATGCTTGGGGGCTAACTTCCAAACACACGTGTTCAAACTTTCAATTGAATTTTGTGTGTTTCCTCCCAAGCACCGGTACAATAACTCGTCCTCCGAAAGAAAAAAACTGGTGCGTGAAAAAGGCTGATTTCAGGCAGGTGCATATTTTTGTTCAACCGCGAATAACAAATATTTCCGTTCCGTATTCGGAAAAACCGTTTCAGGGGTGGATTCTAAACACTTTTATGGATCCAAAAATGCAGTTTTAAAAAAATCGATTTTTTGAACCAAAAGATAAAAACCTCCCCTTAATGCTTGTCTTTCACATGTATGCTGAGTGACATACGTTGAAGTTTAATTGACGTATGTCTGAACAACTTCAAATAATTATATCAAAACAGAGTGTTTTTAATATTACTTTTCGTAGTCACCACGAATCATCTTGAGCATATATCAGAACATTTCTCTCTTCATGTTTTTGTAAAACTTGCTTTCCGAGACAAAAATGGTTCAAATGGCTCTGAGCACTATGGGACTTAACTGCTGAGGTCATCAGTCCCCTAGAACTTAGAACTACTTAAACCTAACTAACCGAAGGACATCACACACATCCATGCCCGAGGCAGGATTCGAACCTGCGACCGTAGCGGTCGCGCGGCTCCAGACTGTAGCGCCTAGAACCGCTCGGCCACACCGGCCGGCTTTCCGGGTCAGATATAGCTCATTCACATGCATTCGGCCTCTTTTTGGTAGCCAAAGCACTCGTCCCCAGTCACAGAGACTTCGTGGTATCCATCCCAACCCAGGTTAAAATCTAACCTACTTCAGACACAATAAAATTGAACGATGCTCCATGACCCGACGGAATGCCTATTAGATTCTATACTAAACCTTGGCTGAGTTAGCCCCTCTCTGCGCAAGAAACAGAATCTTTCAGTTGTCAGTTACAGTCAAACAAACCAATAAACGGAGAGAAGCGCGGACATGCGCACGACTGTTGCCCGTGGCCCCCATACTCTTGCTTCTGCGCACTGTGGCCCGGCCGCATGCGTCTAGTGCGCACAGAAAGTCGCACAGATGTAAACGCACCTTCAAGTTGCGCTTACAGCTGTGCGCACTAGGCGCATGTGGCCGTTGCACGAAGAGGCAAGGAGGCGCATGCACCGGCGCAAAATCACGCATGCTTCGGAGTTGTGCGCATAGGCCACCATGCGCAGGCGCAGAGAGACACGTGCCGCTGCTAGCTTGGCACGGCGACTAGGGCAAGATGCACAGGGGCAAACGTGCCTTTAAGCCGTATAAATGCGATAGCTGTAGAACCAAGCTCACTGTTAAAGCACACAACCCATGTGACGTCTGTTCTGGTAGTAGTCACTTCTTTATGATGCTACTTGGACGACATGATGTCGTGATAACTGCGTGTTACAGTGGGAAAGACTTTTTCTCGCAGGCCAAAGATAGCACATGGGACGGGAAAACTCACGTACCTATCAGGGTTAATTTTTAAATCGTCTCGCTGGTGGTTTTTTTCGGTCAGTTTTTATGCACCCTTGGGGGGGCCCTATTTCGCCATGGCCTCTGTACGGGTACAAGCATGTCGGCTTCCCAGTAACACCAACATCCTAATTTCGACAGACTAGAAAACGAAACTCTAAAAAACGTACACAAAAAAAACTGGAGGTGATGAGCCCAACCCACCCTCCCCCCCCCCCCCCCCGGAAAAAAACCAGGGCAGATGCGAGTAGCCGGCCAGTGTGGCCGAGCGGTTCTACGCGCTTCAGTCTGGAACCGCGCGACCGCTACGGTCGCAGGTTCGAATCCTGCCTCGGGCATGGATGTTTGTGATGTCCTTAGGTTAGTTAGGTTTAAGTAGTTCTAAGTTCTAGGGGACTGATGACCTCAGATGTTAAGTCCCATAGTGCTCAGAGCCATTTGAACCATTTTTAGATGCGAGTAAGACTCGCGTACTGTGGGATCCGCAAAAACTTAATTATGTATATAATCAGTTCTTGGAATCTAGAATCTCGACCATTTTTGCCTGTTATCGACATTGGTACTGGCAAGATATTGATCCCAGGGATGCTAATATTTTCGAGAATGTTTTAACAAATGGTTCAAATGGCTCTGAGCACTATGGGACTCAACTGCTGAGGTCATTAGTCCCCTAGAACTTAGAACTAGTTAAACCTAACTAACCTAAGGACATCACAAACATCCATGCCCGAGGCAGGATTCGGACCTGCGACCGTAGCGGACTTGCGGTTCCAGACTGCAGCGCCTTTAACCGCACGGCCACTTCGGCTGGCCAATGTTTTAACTTTAATAATACAAATGTGATATAAAGTCATTATTATAATAATCAGTAGTTCTCCATTCAGGCTGACTGGGTTGCAGTGGTAAAAGTCAACGTTTGTTTAGTCTGTGAATGTTTATTTCGCGTACAACTTGAAACGCCATATCTACGTCGCTTCTTGATATCTGCTGATGGATAAATTCCGAAACGCGTCATATGAGCCGAAAAGTCATTCCTTGCCTGATGTTTGATTCTTACCATTGCGACCCAGTCAGCCTGAATGCAGAACTACCGACTGTTTTAACTCTGAAGTCGAATAACAAATGACAAAAGAAATATTTTTTCGTGTGATGTATTTCCAAATTAACAATTTTCGGTTTTATTCCCGAATTTGCACTGTGAAATCATGCTTCTTGCCAAATTTCATCATTGTAATTCAATGGGAAGTACGTTTTGATGAGTGATTTTGCGAGTACGAAAATATGTGGCTGTATCTTTTGAGTGCATTGACTTACAAGCTAATGTTATTATACCCCCAAGGGACCATATGCACACAAATCTCGACTTGATACGTCTACCCGTTCCTAAGAAAAATGGGTCTCAACAGACGGACGGACGGACAGAGAATGGTTCAAATGGCTCTGAGCACTATGGGACTTAACATCTATGGTCGTCAGTCCCCTAGAACTTAGAACTACTTAAACCTAACTAACCTTATGACAGCACACAACACCCAGTCATCACGAGGCAGAGAAAATCCCTGACCCCGCCGGGAATCGAACCCGGGAACCCGGGCGTGGGAAGCGAGAACGCTACCGCACGACCACGAGCTGCGGACGGACGGACAGAGAGTCTAACAAATGACAATTTTTTTTTTCGCGTGGTATAATTACAAATTTACAGTTTACGAATGTTTTTTCCCTTGGGTGTACCGTGAAACGTTACTTACGTTCTTGATCCTGTGCCAATGAGAAATACCCTATAGGTTTTGATTAGTAAGTTTGCGAGTATCGAAATATGTGAGCTAAATGGCGGTTGGTTTTGGCTGCATTGACTTAGAAACGCACATTTATTACAATGCCAACAGCCTATAGACCTTAGTATGTGACATAAATTTCAACTTGATTCGTTTTCCCGTTCCTAAGAAGAAGGGGTCTTAACAGATAGGCGAACTGAAAGAGTCAGTTAAGAAAAGAAAAAAAAAATCGTGCGTGTAAAACAATTACGAATTTACAGTTTTGGGATTATTTTTACTTCGGTTGTACTGTTTAATCTCCCTTTTTGCCAAATTTCATGGTCCAGACCAACGGAAAATACCATGCTGGTTTCATCGAGTGAAGTGCGATTGTTAAAATGTGTGACATAAACGGCCGTATCTTTTGATTGCATTGACGTAAAAGCTTCGCTTTATTACACCACCATGAGCCCGTAGGCCTCAGTACGTGACAGAGATTTCAGCTTGATACATCTACCCCTGCCTGAGAAGAAGGGCTTTTAACAGTCGGACAGACATTCAGAGAGACGGACAACAAAGTGATCGTATGAGGGTTCCGTTTCTACAGACTGAGGTACAGAACCTTAAAAGGAAATGTACAAGTATATAGAGAGAATAGCATTTGCCCCAGTGGAGGCTACCTACGCCCGCATCTCGTGGTCGTGCGGTAGCGTTCTCGCTTCTCACGCCCGGGTTCCCGGGTTCAATTCCCGGCGGGGTCAGGGATTTTCTCTGCCTCGTGATGGCTGGGTGTTGTGTGCTGTCCTTAGGTTAGTTAGGTTTAAGTAGTTCTAAGTTCTAGGGGACTGATGACCATCGATGTTAAGTCCCATAGTGCTCAGAGCCATTTTTGAGGCTACCGACACACATGTTGCCCCACGACACGTATCCAGAGTTGCACGTCCAAAAGGTCTTCTACAGTTGCCTTTCCGACTCCAGAAACATCCGACTGAACCAATTTACGTATTGATCTTCCTAGTGTTGTGGAACATTGCTGTGATCTGCAGGAGAAAGTTGCTGTGCGAACACAAGAAACAATGGCTCCCGTACGGCTATACGGTGACTAATCCGTTCATCATAAGAATAAACCCGATTTAAACATTGCACTATGTATTCTTCCGCGTATGCTGGAACCTCCTTGGATTACCGTTTCACATGGGGCTGCAGCCAAGCTGTCTCGAGTATTGTCTAGTACAACAATAAGGGTACTTTTTGTGCTGTGCATTACGTGAACATCGACTTAGCGATAATTCGGGACAACAGCTTTACCGGCGCATTTAACTTGGACAGCACTGGCCGGTCAGCTGGTACAGCTAGCCTGCAGTGACGTGACCAGCTGCAGTTCACACGTATAAAGAGACGAGCAGAGAAGCAATACAGCTCCGAATGTCATTTAATTTTTAATCAGAATGAAATAATACACTGCAAAGCTCCCACAATACTTCCTTATACGACTAGACGAAAACTGCAACACGTTATCGTTTTTAGCTAACGTACTGTTGTAATTAAAAACAAGAATGATGAAAATTCCTTACTTAACCTCAGGTTAATTTTTCTGCATAAGCTGTGTGTAACGTAAGAGAGTATTGAAGGATTTCACCGTATAGTTAAATATTGACGCCACTGAAGGTATTAGTTACAGTCAGTCGTGTGGTAATCTCTTAGCTCCTTCCTTATCCGAATCTGATAAATACATTACAGTTCCGGAAGTGTCACGTGCTACGTTGATAACGAGCCTATCAACAAAGAATCCACGAAGCCAACCAGGCGCAGCATTTTCTCTTCATCTTTTATGACGAGCCGTTCTATATCCCGCCAGCGTTCGGCAGTGACGTGTGAAAAAGCTGTGTGCGCTAGTTCCAGTACGTATGGTAGCTTAACATTGTTGTTACTTCTCGGGCCAAATCCCACAGCTTGGCTCCAGATCAGTTGTGGTGGTGGTGGTTAGTGTTTAACGTCCCGTCGACAACGTGGTCATTAGAGACGGAGCGCAAGCTCGGGTTAGGGAAGGATTGGGAAGGAAATCGGCCGTGCCCTTTCAAAGGAACCATCTCGGCATTCGCCTGAAACGATTTAGGGAAATCACGGAAAACCTAAATCAGGATGGCCGGAGACGGGATTGAACCGTCGTCCTCCCGAATGCGAGTCCAGTGTACTAACCACTGCGCCACCTCGCTCGGTGATCAGTTGTGTTGGGTTCATATTGTAATGGTACAGTAGCATATGTAAAAATGCAGCATTTGTATGATGTGCTCGATGCTGTGAAAAGGATTGTTTTTGATGTTACTACGATACTTATCTACCTGTGTGGTATAAAACGATGGACATAATCCAAATAAAGAGGATTTGGTTTTTAATTTTTACGTTAAAAATTAAATTGTTATGTTTTCTTAATTTAAACAACTTTTATGAACAGTCTTACATCGATGATTAAGAATTTGTATTTGAAATGCAAACTGGAATTTCGCGTCCAGTATGTAATTAGAAACAAGAAGACGTGCATTATTTATAAAAATGATGATGAGTTTTATAATTACGTGGTGTAGGTATTTCAAATTGAACGAGGAAAGAAAATGACATGGGAGAGATTTGAACCGACGCATAAATAATAGCAGTTGCTTTGCATCATATTACGCTATCGACTGCGCTACACGTTGAGTATATACAATTCTGGGAAAACTTTAAAAGCCGATTATCTCCGTAAATGTATGAAAAACATTAAAAACAGCCTATTTTTCGGCACTTTTTAACTGTGTTCCACATGCGTGTTTCCCTACGGAACAGAAAGCAGACCAGCCATTTTCATACTGCGCATTAACAGCGCGACAATTAGAGCACAGCGCTGCAGAGGCTGTGACTGTACACGATTTTTGAAATAAAAACTACGTAGCTGAAGCGTGATTAAGTAAAACATTGAAGGCTAATACATTTGATAATCTTAAAGCTTCATTTAACGTAACTTAGTAATAAAGTATCTAATACATAAGTAGAACCTACTTCCAAGAGCATAACAACACCAGTGTACATGTGCTACGGCTTCTGACCAATCATCGCGTTTGTGTTTGTTTACATCAGGTTTATTCTTTATGATTAACGAATTGTAGGCGACATTGCACGGTGTATTAATTTTCATCGGTTTACAATCGTTACCGGAAAATTACATTACAGTTAGATATCTGCAATGGATTAAAGAACGGCCGAGTTAAAAGTAGGGCAAATGAATAGCTCGAGGTTTGGAGATACGTATGTTGTGCTGTTAAAGATATTACTAAAACGCATTTAAAAATTACCTGCTAGGTAATATAACAGGGAAGAATTGCTTAGATTGCACGGAGTAGGAGCCTGGCAAAAACTGTAAAAATACCCTAGTCATTTCACAGCACATTTCCACATGTTAACGTTTTTATTTTTGGAAAGCGGCACAGCAAAAAATGGAAGCATACTGAAATTTCAGTGCACAACTCGGACTTGAGCACTTCACAAAACGAAAAGAACGTGTATCCTATAATATCAGAAAGTCACAACTGAAATCGGTAGACTCATACAAATGCCTGGGTGTAACATTTTGTAGGGACATGAAATGAAATGATCACATAGGCTCACTCATGGGTAAAGCAGGCGGCAGGGTTGTATTTATTGGTAGAATAATAGAAGGGGGATTGCTTACAAATCACTCGTGCGACCCATCGTAGAATTACGGTGGTTACCTGACATTGTCAGCTGTACTGGACGCGATCTCGGAAACTAAACACGGTCGTTATTTTTGTTGCAGAAGTTTATTCACATATATCGCATAAAAATACACAATGATTACTAGTTTCAGCGAAACTAAATCCCCATCTTCAGATCATTTGTCTAGAAAATTCTTTTTACAGGGTCAATCCATTCCACCGACCGTCAACATCAAGTGGCCGCAAGTTATGATACCGCCTCTCGACAGACAATAAGAGAATAGCTGTGCGAACAGTTTACAATCGTCATTAAAAAAAATTACATAAGACGTGTATAGAATGTTTTCGTGTTATGTCCTTGTTGACATCTGACGGAGATTCTACGTCCTATGTATTTTATTTGTAACTATTGTGCACTGTTGGAGCTATTGTTATATTGTATGACGAGAGATGGTACTATGGAATGTCGTCTCTATAAGTTGTGTCAAGTTAATGTGAACAGTCGACGAAATTGATTGACCCTGCAGAAAGAATTTTCTAGACAAATGATCCGAAGACAGCGATTCGATTTCGCTGAAACTAGTAATCACTGTGTGTTTTTATGCGACCTGGGTGAATAAATTTCTGTAATAAGAACAATAGTGTTCCCGCCCTAGAACACTGCTGAAGTGTGTAGGATCCGTACCAAATAGAACTAACAGGGGATATTGAACGTATACAGAGAAGGGCAGCACGAATGGTCACATTTTTGTGTGATTTGTATCACAGAAATGTTGAAAGAACTGAAATGGCAAAATCTTTACGATAGACGTAAACTACCGCGAAAAAGCCTACTCGTAAAGTTTGGGGAACCAGGTTTAAATGATGACTCTAGAAATATACTACATCCCCCTACACATCGCTCCCATAGGAATTGTGAGGACAAGATCAGATTAATTACAACACGTACAGTCATTTAAGCAGTCACTCTTGCCGCGCTCCACACGTGAGTGGAGCAGGAAAAGACCCCAATAACTGGTACAATGGGACGTAACCTCCGCCGTGCAGTTCACAGTAGTTTGCAGAGTAAGGATGTAGATACAGATTATTTATAGGGAAGAATGGTTCAAATGGCTCTGAGCAAAATGGGACTTAACATCTGAGGTCATCTGTCCCCTAGAACTTAGAACTACTTAAACTTAACTAACCTAAGGACATCACACACATTCATGCCCGAGGCAGGATTCGAACCTGCGACCGTAGCGGTCTGGCGGTTCCAGACTGTTAAGTCCTAGAACCGCACAGTCACACCGGCCGGCAGGGAAGAATCAGGTGGCAGCCACAGTTGTTCACGCAAGCTAAAGCAACTGTACAGTGAGCACGTGGTAACAATGGTGCTCGCTACAGCACAGAGAAAATATTTGCTAAAGAACTTTTACTGTCAACATGGGAATAAAATCCATCTATTTCTGCATCGATTAAAGATCTCGTATCAACTTCAGTATTATTGGAGGAAGAAA
This sequence comes from Schistocerca piceifrons, assembly GCF_021461385.2. Classification (NCBI taxonomy): domain Eukaryota; kingdom Metazoa; phylum Arthropoda; class Insecta; order Orthoptera; family Acrididae; genus Schistocerca; species Schistocerca piceifrons. The sequence continues at coordinate 793,424,395 of NC_060140.1, forward strand.
TCTTTTCGTAGCCTTGTATAACTCTCCTACTGTTGGTCTAACAACATAAATTATTTTATTTTATTATTTATTTTAATTATTATATAATTGAACAGGTTGATAATTAGTATAGTCTACCCCAACGTATTCTATTTTTAACTCGCCGTTTATTGGACTGATCTGCATAGGCGTTCGCAAGGGAGGGTGAAGTATTTCATATTATTATTTCTTTTTTTGCTCTATATTTTACTCTCATAACTGATAAGGTAACGATGAGTAATAAGAAAAGAATGACTCATTTGTAAAAAACCATATTGTGATAAACGTATTTGCTAAGGGTACAACGATCGCACTTAACATGGCAAAACTTCCAGAAGTTGTAAAGGTGGTAAATGCAAAATCACTGAGAATAACTGAAGGAGCGCTGCTCTTTTATCTTTTTCCTGTAAAATCATCTCTCTCTCTCTCTCTCTCTCTTGTTCGGAACCTCTTGAGCTGTGCAGACCCAAGGTGTGTAAGCAGTTACTGTTTGCTGCGTGTAAATGTTATTAATATCAATATGTGTCGATTCCGTCATTAATCTAAGCTACTACCTTGTCTCTTTGCCACTAATGCAATTGACCCATGTTCCAGGAAAAAGCAGTCGAGGTTGGCTGCTGATTGTTCGGACATGAACAATCGCACACGGATGGCGTCCTTTCGTTAATTTCTATTCAATTGAGTACCCGAACCCGCTTGAGATACTTTATCCGGTCATTTCTCGGCTGTATGCAATATTTTGCAATCGAAATTATGCGTATCTGATAAGTTTCCGTTTCCGAACAATAACGTCTGCCAGCCTACTCAGTAGCCTAATACCATGTAGCTCTATTTTTTTTTTTTTTTGTTTAATGAGGGTGGAATTCTATAAGGTAAACTGTATCAACTTAGGGAGCTTTCATGTGACGCACTACATTGTGTGCATCTTAGTAAAATCATCCTGTGCTGGTTGCCTCCATGTTCCGGCCATTCTATTGTAGCTACTAAGTTGCACCATTTGCAAATTATTAAATTGTTGTGGCGGCGGTTTAGGCGTCGCTTTAAAATCTTAGGGGATGTGAGTCTCTACAGAACATTGCCGAAGTAGAGTACCCCATCTTTCTTCTGCCACTTCCTTGTACGGGAAGAGACAATTCCAGCACCTTGCACAGTGCAGACACGGCTGCAGTGCATCTGCCCCCATTATCCACAAGAACAGCCTTTCGCTTGTGCACGGTTTAATCTTCTCTCTAAGTTCGCGGCTGACCCGCACGGTAAAGCGATTGTATTAGAGAAAGCTGATCTCCATCTTGCTGTATTGTAGTTGTTTTCACGGTCATCTATGGACATGGGGCCAAATGCAGAAGAAGTAAAAATTTCTACGCCCGACGAGAGAAGAAAATGATGAAACGTCAAGGTAAAAAAGCTGTTAGGGCCTTCTTAAACTATATGGTTCTTAAGCTGTACGGAGTGCAACCCTGCATGACATCGAAGCGTAGAGTTGTAAGTCCTGCAGTACAGTTGCCATGTCTATACCATAACGTGCCAAACCAGAGAGGCTAGGCTGTTAAGAAGTGGTTCTACCGACAAATCTGATGGCTGTTTTCGTAGGTTTCATACGTCCGTGCATATAAAAATGTCATTTGGATATATTAATGAAATATGATTACCTTGAAGATACAGCAGTAATCTACGCACAAGAAAATATTGACTGAATAACTATCGAAACTTAAAGATACAATAAGCTTTGTGCAGTATGCGATTTGTGCTTTTACCAGTGGGGGGGGGGGGGGGGGATGTCTTAGGGGGTTAGTAAAATTATATATGTTACTAGTTTTGACCGTGGCGTTACCCATGGTTAAACAGTTATTTATAAATAGATGTTAATGCCGAAACTCACTATTCACGCGTATGCACTATCAGAAAAGCCATCCCTTGTTATATCTTTAAAAGCACATTATAGGTGAAGCTTATTTACAAAATCATCTTCATACAGGTATGTGAGGGGAATTCAAAAAGTAAAGGCACATTTGTGAAAAGCTGTACTTATTCTGATGATAGAAAACTGAAACATGTGTTATTTTTCTACGTAACCTCCCTGGACTTCAATGCAGTTTTCCCGACGTTTTACGAGTTTTTTTATTTCATCAGAAAATACGTTCATCGGTGTGCTTCCGTTAAGGGTCCAAACATGTGAAAATCGCTTGGAGCCAGGTCTGGACTATATGGTGGGTGTTCCAGCACCTCGAATCTTAACTCCTTTATTCCGTCGGCTGTCCGTTTGGCAGAATGTGGGCGAGCGTATCTTGCTGCAGGATGACACCTCTTCACAGTTTTCCACTTCGTTTGGGTCTGATTGCAGGTTTTAGTTTCGTACGCAACACATCACATCCACCATGCAATACAGACCTGGCTTAGAAAGCCTCGTTTACGCTGGGGCGACGTCCTGCAACATTGTGGCATGTTACGGAAATGTGGCGTGCGTCGTCTTGTCATTTAGTTCTAAATGTTTTGAAATGCTTACCTACTACATAACACTTTTTCAAAATTAATAAGCGAGCATAATAATAGTATTAATAGTAAGACTGTATTAAAAACTTTCAGGTGTTCGGCTCCACAAATTTAAATTATATGTAAAGTTTTACTCCAGTGCATGGGAAATAAACATCCCAGGTAGGGATGCATAATCTAAAACCAGAGGAGGGGATGGTCTGATGCAGAGGGGGGGAAATCCCCCCTGCAAATCGCACACTGGCTTTGTGTGACGATGATGTCCCATAGTCGGCGGAGCGTAGGGGATGATGCGGGAAACCCGCACCACCGTACTAGGCAAGGTCCTAGCGCAGGTGGTTTGCCATTGCCTTCCTCCGACCGTAATGAGAATGATGATGATGAAGACTACACAACACCCCGTCATCTCGTGGCAGGGAAAAATCCCTGACCCCGCCGGGAATCGAACTCGGGATCCTGGGCGCGAGAAGCGAGAACGCTACCGCAAGACCACGAGTTGCGGACAAGTTTTGTGTACTTCCTGTCAAATTTATTTCTAAGGGTGTGACACGTTCTCGAATTCAACTAATCAGTTTATCAAAAAATGAAACTTTTCGAATCTTGCCCCCTCTTGGAAAGATGTATGCGGTCATCCGTGTTGACCTGTAACAAAAACCTGAGTGCATTTCTGTTTGTGTACGCTCACTACAGCATCTGCTCGGGAGAAGACAGATTAAGTCTACCCCTATCTCTCTTCATATATTTAGAAACAACTAAGAATGAAACGGCGGCAGAAATAAAATTTCTCAAGTGAGCGCCTAATCAATAATAAAGGATACTTGACGAGAAAGAAAAACAAGATGAAAATATTACATACAACCACGAAGAGTTACGTCGCACTCACGGGAGGTGTGCAAACATCACATACGTTAGCAAGAAACGGTAAACAAATTATTACATTAAATGCCAACACCAAATCTGTATTCTGGTAGGGCCTGAGTCTTCGATGGCTCACCTGAAGACAACTGGTTGAAAGATCGTAGATTGTAGTTTACGACGACCAGCTGCAATCCCGAAATCTCTTTCAACATTTAATTCGCCGGTATAATTTTAAAACCATTTATCTTTACACAAGGAGCGCAGATGCCGTCCTCCCACCTCTCGCCCCCTTTTCTCCTCCCAGGAAAACAATTTTCGCCAACCGAACGCGCATCCAGTTCCGCCAACTAGAGAGAGAATTGGCAGTTCAGCATGTTGGAAGACAGCAACAATGCATAGTGGATACAGAGTAGCAGCAAGTGTACCATGACTCGGTTTTCACGAAATATCAAGACTATTTCGCCATTCATCGCATGTATCAGTTTCTAAATTTCTCAGCTAACTTTCGGAGAATGAGGTAGTATGAAATTGAAGAACCTCGAAAAACGACAAGGAATTCTACAAACCACAGGCGATGATTAACACAGGATACTCTCTCAGTGGCTTGCCCACGTGGATGGCTAGGCGACCCGAGCGCTTGCGGTGAACATTCCAGACAGATAAAGACGGCCCTTCAGGGGCCGACCGTTATCTGCTGCCAGCACGACCCGCGTGCCAGGTAGAAACGGCACAAAGCCGGAAGGTGCAAGACAGAAAGGGAGAGCGGAGAGACCCTTCACCGCGTACACACTGCCGCTGGAAACATGTTTCTGTTGGAAACATTATTTTCTGCGATGTTCCGCAAATGTTTCCGACTTTGTTTCTGGTTCTGTTTCCGTCCACACCGGCGGCAAACATTTCTCGTTGTGTGTCCATGCCGTCTGCAGTGCTCCTTGTATTATTGTGTTCATATCGTCCGCTGCTGTGTTGTGTCTGGTGTCGAGTAAACGGTAGTAATATGTGGTGCTGTACTCTTAATACTAGAAGGTTTACACAAACAAAATGAAAGTCGTCCTCGTCGCATTTCAGTCAACCAAAGGCGTCGTTTTCTGGCAACAGGAGTTTCATTTCAGAGCCTTGCGTATTTATTTCACATTTCGAAGCAAGCAATATCTCAAATAGAACCTGTACTATAAAATACAAATAAAGACAAATAAACATAATTTTGATACCTCATTTTCCACAGTATCTGTTGTCCCCTTCGGCTCATGAACATCGTCAAAAGAACTACAGCAGCCGATAGCCGAACCAGTTGGAGTCATATGCAGTGTCTGCACCACTACCAGATGGTCTGCTGGAAATTATTTTTCTTATCTCACGCCTGTAAGCAACCACGAGCGATCGTATTTTTTTTCTCTAGACTTTCCTTGTCCGTGCCAAAAGCTGCTGTAATTTTTGTAAGTGCATCTTGTTTTTTAACACCGTTTTTACATTCCTTGCTCAGGATGTTCCATAAGCAATCCTCCCCCTGGTACACGGCAATTAAATCAACAATTTGCTGCCTTGACCACTCCACTGTTTTAGAAAAATGAAGCGAAAACGACACTATAGTAAACACAACACCACCTAACAGTAGACGATACATACACACGTACACTAGCGTCGTGCAGCGGTGACAACTGGTAGCTAGCCTGAAACATTGTTTCCTTTGATCAGTACCGACACTGCTACGGATATATGTTTTTGTGTTTCGAAACATGTTTCCAAATGGTGTCCACATCAAGTAGCCGGAAACATGTTTTGAAAACATGTTTCAGGCTCAGTGTGTACGCTGCTTTGAAAAACAATAAAACCTAACGATGGCCTTCCCGAACAGGAAGCAGAAACGACTTAAAGAATCATTATTTCCCCCGTTAACAGACTCGCTTACTCTAGAGACCAGGTTTCACAACCGTAATGCTAAGTGCACGCTGTAGATATTCCGCTTCTCAAATGCCACAGTTTCCTATCTGTCTAATCTTCTTCATGAAGGCCCCTTGAATTCGTCGCAAAATTAACTCCTTGCATCCCTCCTCTACGTGGTCTTCCACGTTTCCTTCGCTCAGCTGGTGTCAATAGATTCTTTCTGACGAACGGCTATCACCCATTCATTGGAGATGGCCATAAAAGTTAATATTTTGCCATTTGTAGCATCTAGAATAGTTCTCTTTTTGTCTACTAATTTCCCGTAGTCTTGCATTTCTGACGTGTTTTTGTTGGAGGCGCGACAATTTCTCCGCCATAAATCCATCTCAAGGGACATCAATTAGTTTTTCTCCTTTTTGGTTCGCGCCCATATTTCAACGCGATATGTCATGGTTTCTCTACGGTTGACTTGTACAGCAAGACGTTCGTTTTCTATGTAATTTTGCCCTCCATAGCAAGGCGTTAAATTGGCCAGTTACTCGTTTTCCTTGCCCAATTTTATTTGTGATGCCTTGTGTTCTTCTTCCGTTTGTTGTGAAAGTGATGCTCAAGTATTTAAATGACAGGCATTTTTTTTTTTAATTTTACAGTCTTACATCTTAATCTTCTCGATCATCTTCATATCCTGCCATGTATTCAGATGTCGTTACGTTCATTGAGAGGCCTCATTTTGAACATTCTTCGTGGGGTTTAAGCAACTGGAGTCGTCATTGTCTCCTGCTATCGGGACATGATCATCGGCGAAGAGTAAACTATACAGTATTCCTTGTCCTACAGGGATTCCCATTGCGCAACAATTCCACTTCCAATTTTGCAAAACTTTATCCAAGAATATTTCAAAGAATACATTAAATGCATTCGCAACGGTGAATATGTATAACAATCAACTAATAATGGAATGACGACAATGAAAATTTGTGCAGGTCCGCGACTCGAACCCAGTTTTCCCGCTGATCGCGAGCGGTCGCTTTAACATTTGGCTTTCCTAGCACGCCTCACGGCCAGATCCAGATCTCCATATGACGTAAAAAATGCGCCCACGACCTATACTCGCACATCCATTTTGAATATTTCGTACTTATTACTTGAATGTCGCTTCCCCGGTGTCGGCGGAAAAATACGACATTGCAGTGTGTGTTATTTTGAACATGCATTTGGGTCCAAAAAATGATCGTATGGCATTGTTGGCCGGGAGGCCCCATGCGGGGGAGTTCGGGTGCCGTAATGCAAGTCCTTTTTAGTTGACGCCACTGCATAGTAATTAACAATAATACAGCCACTGCATAGTAATTCACAATAACACAGTCACTGCAACATCATACTTTAAATAAAATCAGTGCTAATGAGCTCTCTGGTCTTAGAGCTAGCTTGGGGAATTTTTTACCTACTTTAATCACACTGTTGCAACCCTCATATAAGTTTCCTATTACCGGGACTTATTTATTACCGATACCAAAATTTTGCATTAATATCCATAACTTACCTAGTGGGACTGTCTCGTATGCCTCCTGCAAATCAAAAAGCGTCAAGTGAACCGTCATTCCCATTTCTAGCCGCTTTTCGGTGAGGGGTCTAATAATGTCCCGCTCTTAAACACATTTTGTTCTCCGACTCCGTTATTTATGTTTCTGTTTTATGCTTTATTGCTTTACCGTACATTGGGGCTATTCCCGGTAGCTGAGCGGTCAGCGCGGCAGAATGTCAATCCTAAGGGCCCGGGTTAGATTCCCGGCTGGGTCGGAGATTTTCTCCGCTCAGGGACTGGATGTTGTGTTGTCCGAATCATCATCATTTCATACCCATTGCCGCGCAAGTCGCCGAAGTGGCGACAAATCGAAAGACTTGCACCCGGCGAACGAGAGGCCCTAGTCACACGACATTTTATTTATTGGGGCTATTGTACAAATAACACCAATTCCTCTATAATTTACCCAGTAGCGTCGGCTTTCTGCTTAAAATATAGATGAAAGAATCACTTTTTTTATTGCGTAAATTATAATGTGAAGTTGTGAGTTTAAGTAATGTACTAAGCACTGACATATTAAAGTTATTATTATTATTATTATTATTATTATTATTATGGTATATTAAAACATTTTATATATTTTATTCTTACTATTACCTATCAAAATCGCAGGCACGTTTGCCACGTTAAAAGTGAGGATGGCTGCAAATTTTATTTGCTGGCGGTGGGGGGAGGGGTTGGGAAAGGGGGGGGGGGACAGACTCATGATGCTCAGTGGAATAGAGAGCATATAAGGACAACATCCAGGCAGGAGGGCAGTCAGACCTTTTCCATTGTGTCCCTGTTCCATTACGTCCAATACGAGACCAACGATGACAGTTATTACTCAGTGTCCATTTATTCCCTAAGACTTTGCCCTAAGCATGTATGTGGGACGAGCTACAGTCCACTCTAGTATCTCAGAAGCAAGGCCGTTACAAGCAGAATTCCTGATAATTTCAATTTCAGGCGGTATGAAGGAAAAAGATTATTAGAGGTTTTCCACGTGTTGATCTAAATCCCATGCAAGCTACTGTACATTGCATGGTGGAGAATACACCGTACCAACATTATCTGTTTTCTTTCTATTCCATTTGCGTACTGAGCGAGGTAACTATGAGCGTCTATATGCCTCGCCAATGTCTCTTATCTCATTCTCATGATTCCTACACGAGACATACTTGGTAGAATCAGAATGATTGCAAAGTGTTCCATGTATATTGGCGCTCTAAAGTTGCCCAACAGGATTTCACGAGAATTACTTAGTCTTCATCTACGACCGGCGTTCAATAAGTAATGCAGCACATCTGTTTCTCGGCCAATTTCAGTTGAAAAAATACATAATTTGCTGTCGGATCCTACAATCTGGAGATTGGTGTAGAAAGCTAGCAAGCAAGCAGGTCGGGACCAGGAACGGTGACACCTTTGTGCTGAGGGGAAACGAGCCCATCTTTGTACAACAATTTAGAGAGTGACTTTGGTCCACCAAGGGCGCTCCGGTCACATGTCGGCAGCTGATGACTTCTGACTGTCGGCTGTGGGAAAATATCTAGTGATGCAAGGAGTATATATGGTGCTGTTTTTCTTTGTGGTACATGTTTCACGCTCTAATATTCAAGCTTCCATTCTCAGTGGCAGAGCGGCATAATTGAGAAAGTGTCTTTCCATGTTTGACGATCTGTAGACCAGTTTTGCAGGGTTTAGCTGTCAGTGCAATAAGGCGATCTGTATAAAATAGTTTTGCTGCTGAAAGTCTCATCTGTATATAAAAAAGGCCGACAGTGCTCCCGTACCGGCAGCAGCTGCAGCAGTTTGGTGGGTACATTCAGTAAGAGCCACTCAGAATGCATGATTCATTCACAAGATATGCTTTGTGCTGGGACGTAGGAGCTTCTACATAGCGCTGAGAATGTTTACCATTTCTGAGCTACACCTGCGATGGTGAGTAGCAGATCAGACGTCTCTCACTTGGCAATTAGACCTCCGCTGGACCCAGAACTCCAAAAGCTATGCGTCAGCCACAGTAAACTCTGGTGCATGGCTAGATGCAGATCACATGGCCTGTTAGGATCGCTAGGAACAATGCACTCTGTGCTATTCTAGGAAGCATTGGAACAGATTTTTATAGTGCAACCTGTGATGTCAGTATCTGCAGGTAGAGAGATATCGCACCAGCAATAGTAAACAAGTGCGCAGTCCAGAAGCATCTAATGTATGGGACCGGCATGAGATCACAGCCCAGTATGAGTGCCTTGGAGTTTTGTGCGACATTCACATGCTGGCTGCCCTGGGGAGCGGCCTGTGAACAATAGCTCGCGCCTCTCTATTTGTCTGTCCAGTGGTGGCTCGCGGAGTCAGTGTGTGCATGTGTTGGAACAGTTTGCTGATATGTCACTGTTGTTGATAGCTCAAAAGCGTTTATTATGTGCACTGAGTGTTTGTGCACTACATTATTTTCGGCTGCGTAAGTGTTGTGAGCGTGTTCTGCACATCTGTCTGCTGTGAACTGCATTATTTCGACAGTTTATAGTTATCAAGCGTATCAGCAGAGCGTTTTGCATGCATTATTTTGATGATCTAAGAGTAGTTTGCAGGTCTTAGTGTGTGCTATGCATTATTTCGATAATTCCCGAGTTGTTTTCGTGTCTGTATATCGGTGTACTACATTATTACGGTGATTTTACTAGTAGTTTGCAGGTCTGTAGACTATTTACTGAGACCCCTAGCATGCCATGGTGAGTGTTTTGCATCAGTGTAGTAAATGAGCTATGTTAAATCCATCCCTAAATGAATTGTTCCAAAATAAATAATGTACACTCCCTGCCTCTCCAGCAGCCCAGAATAGGCTGAGTCATTTTCCCACTATTTTCCTCACCCCAGATCGCCATCTTGGATTATGTCATGGAAGGGACTACAGTGCCCTCTGATGGCGGTTCTGTGTACTAGGTCAATTGGACTCCAGACCTCATGGTGAACACTCTGGATGGAGCTACTGCCTCAAATTGTTTAAATAAAGCCTGACTGCAAAATAAAGACTTATATCCATTCTATCCAGCAGCCATGCACAGGCTGAATCCTTTTCCCACCATTTTCCCCATTGCAGACCACCATGGGACGGCAGCGCCCACTGGTGGCAGTACTGTGTGCTAGGTAAGTTGGACTCTGGACCTCGTGGTGAACATACTGGATGGAGGTACTGCCTCTAATTGTTTACGTAAAGACTGCCTGAAAAATGAACACATTCATCCTATCCAGCACGGGTTGAGTCCTTTTCCCGCCAATTCCTAGGAAGAGGTGGCAGTCGGATGACTTAGGTCAGTGAAGGTAGCCCAAGTGACCTATTTTCCCGCCATTTTCTTAGGTTACTGGATGTAGCTGTGGTGTGTTGCTTTGTCCTGCTGGAATTTGATCCTCCCACCATTTTCTGGGGAAGGGGAGGGGAAGGGGGTGGAGAGGGGTTACATTTCTAGAGGTAGCCCCCAATTGACCTATCTCCCCGCTAAAATTTGAACTTCACACCATGACATCATTGCAACATACCATATCGATTGCCGCCATCTTGAATAAATTTGGCAACAGTGGAGAGTTGGGCAGAACATAGTTTGTCCTTCTACTGTCATATTCTTCCATATAATTTGTGTGATGTGTCCGTTTCTTCTCCTTGCTCGGTGTAACAATCTTGTCATTAGTTATTTTGTAACTATTCCTGCAATTGCCAAAATTTATTCCTCCGTTATCTTCACTAACCCTGCCAAAATAACTAGTTCAGTTATCCCGTGTTTATTCTCCAGTCAGGTGTTTTTACATGTTTGTACGATGCGTTTTACATGCTGCTACCTTGGACTGTACAGCTGGTAGTGTAGCAATCTGGCAAAAATTTTATGTCAAAATCTCATTTTCTTGGATACACCGGGAAGATAATAAGTAAGCTTTCTTACCTGTTATTGGTGCTAGTCGTTTATTTCGTCTTGTGGCGCTTTGTGAATCAAGGTTTTTTTCTTCAAGAATATGAATGTGGCGCGCCCTGAAATTGTCGCCCTGGGCAGATAACCGGTTTACCCCCCCCCCCCCCCCGCCCCTCTTGGATCTGGGCCTGGGTCATGCAAACCTGTCTGATCTCTGGTGTGCTGGCCAGCTGCACACAGCTGTGATTCCTGCAGTGTTGGAACATGAGGACTGTCTTATTTTAAGTGGTCGACATATTGCAATCGAACACCTCGCTGCACAGCTGGACGTCTCTGTCGGTAGAGTTCAAAAAATTTTGCTGGACTGTACTTCCTCATCCAACCTATAGCCGGAACTCACACCTTCTGACTGACATCTGTTTGGACCAATGAAAGATGCACTCCATTGTAAGCAGTACAAGGGTAATGGAAGGTTATTGATGCAAAAAGACGTTGATCCAAACATCAACCATTAGAGTGGTACCATGCAGGCATACAAGCCCTCGCAGGAAGGTGACGCACCGCCGTCGAATTGAATGGAGATTATGTCGAAAAATAGGATTTTGTAGCCAAAAGAATGGAGAATAATACAGCGTATTGGAATCCTGAATAACATCAAACTGCTTTCAGAAAAAAAATTGTCGCATCACTTATTTAACGCCACTCGTACGTCTGCATACATGCTCCGCAAGTGATCGTATTCTGCATGGCTGAGGATACCTTGCACCACTACTAATGGTTTCCTTGCCTGTTGCACTCGCAAATGGAGCGAGAAGAAACGACTATCTATATGCCTCCGTAGGAGGTCTAATTTCTCTTATCTTGACTTGGCGGTCCTTAACGCGAGATGTACGTTGGCGGCAGTAGAAACGTTCTGCAGTCAGTGTAAATGCCTGTTCTTTAAATTGTCTTGATACTGTTTCGTGAAAAGAAAGCCACATTTCCTCCAATGAGTTCCGCTCGTGTTCATGAAGCATCACCATAAAACTTGTGTGTTGATAGAAACGAGCAGTAACAAATCTAACAGTAAGTCTCTCAATTGCTTCTATGTCATTCCTGAATCCGATCTGGTGGGGATCCCAAATACTCAAACAGTGCTCAAGAATGGGTCGCACAAGTGTTCTATAGGCGCTCTCCCTAGCAGTTGCGCTACACTTACCTAAAACTCTTCCAATAAACCTTCTTTACGTGCTCCTTGCATTTCGTATCACTTTGCAACTTTACGCCTAGATATTTAATCGTCCTGACTTTGATACTGCATTTGAACGTTACAGAGCTGTTGATCCTACCATCTGAATTAATTTGCATTTTTCTGCGTGTAGAGCAAACACACCTAACAGAAGTGCTAACAAGGAGAACATACGCAATGGGACTATTGCATTTTTTAGGATTCTGTACATCAATCAATAAAAACGGAAACCTTATAGGATCACTTTGTTTTCTGTCCGTCCGTCTGTCTGCCCGTCCAGCTATTAAAAATCCTTTGTTTCAGGGACGGGTAAACGCATCAAGTTGAAATTTATGTCACATACTGAGGTCTACTGCCTCTTGGCGGTGTAAAAAATTAAAGTATCAAAGTCGGTGCAGTCAAAAGATACGGCCATTTATGTAACATATTTTGATACTCGTAAACTCGCTCATCAGAACCTGTAGGGTACGTTTTGTTGACATAGAATAAAGACATTTGGCAAGAAACGATGTTTCACGGTACAAGTGAAGGAAAGAAAATAATAAAATTGTTAATTTGTAATTATATCACACAAAAAATATTACTTTTGCCTTTTGCCATCCGACTTCAGACTTAAAATTAAAACATCCTCGAAGTCTTGGAATTCCCTGAACCGATAACTTGCGAGTATGAGTGTTCAAATGGCTCTGAGCACTATGGGACTTAACATCTATGGTCATCAGGCCCCTAGAACTTAGAACTACTTAAACCTAACTAACCTAAGGACATCACACAACGCCCAGCCATCACCAGGCAGAGAAAATCCCTGACCCCGCCGGGAATCGAACCCGGGAACCCGGGCGTGGGAAGCGAGAACGCTACCGCACGACCACGAGATGCGGGCAGTATGAGTGTCAAATTGGTTCTGAGCACTATGGGACTTAACATCTGAGGTCAGCAGTCCCCTAGACTTTGAACTACTTAAACCTAACTAACCTAAGCACATCAATCACATCCATGCCTGAGGCAGGATTCGAACCTGCGACCGTAGCAGCAGCACGGTTCCGGACTGAAGCGCCTAGAACCGCTTGGCCACAACAGCCAGCAGTATGAGTGCCGATAACAAGCAAAAATGCTCGATATTCTCGATTTCTGGGACGGATAAACTGTCTGTATACAGAATTAAGTTTGTACGGAACCTCAGATTGCGAGTCCTGTTCGTACATGCCCAATTTTTATATTTAAAGGTACGTGAAGTTCAGGACGCAAGTATCTATCGACTAAAACCATTCGATGTACCTCTCAAAAAATTTCCAGAAAATCTACTTGAAAGTTATCCGTGCATCTTTGGTACCCGAAACTGGTTTCAATTTCCGTTTCTCGAGGGGGGTGTGGCACCGTGGTAGACTGACTGCTTGTCATGTTGACGGTCTTGGTTCGATTCTTGGCTGATGCAAATTTTTAAAAACGAGGGTGCATGTTCTATGAGAATTTCAGTGAAGAGTAAATCACATACATATGAAGAAAGAGTAATTTTTAATGTTTTTTATTTAAACAATCTTTATAAAAGATTGATAATTAAGAATTTAATATGTGCAATGAAAACTGGACTTTTGTGGGTGATATGTAATTATAAATAAGAAGACATGCATTTCTCATAAAAATGACAATTAGATGTATCTGAATGAGCATGAATTTTATATTTAAATGGTACTGGTATTCGAACTGAATGAAACAAAAGCGTAAAAAGTAATCGAAGCAATAATCGAATCAACATTTACCGATCTAGAGGGATAGCTATTTTTTCCATCATTATATATTTCAAGCTTCACGGAAATGTCCCCCGAGTGTGTTTAAGAATTTGCATCGCCCGGGAATCAAACATAGGCCGCCCTTGAGAAATCCGAACAGTCTACTACAGAGCCACGCTACCTATCGAGAAAGCGATCTCAGTTTAGCGTACTAAAGTCACTTGGAAAGCTTCAAAGTCGACTTTATCGAGAATTTTTGAGAATTGCGTCGGACTACTACAATGATTAGTATTTCAGTTCTGAACTTCGCGTGTAAAAAAGATAAAATAGTTGCAAAAATCCGATTACTGTGTGGTCTCGTAGTTAACTTATCCTCCTTCAGTCACTCTTACCAAGAATTTCCATTTAAGATCCCCGGGCATTTCTGTTACACTTTCGACTGGGCTGTGCCGGCCTGCCGGCCGCTGTGGTCGAGCGGTTCTAGGTGCTTAAGTCCGCAACCACGCGGCTGCAACGGTCACAGGTTCGAATCCTGCCTCGGGCATGGATGTGTGTGATGTCCTTAGGTTAGTTAGGTTTAAGTAGTTCTAAGTCTAGGGGACTGATGACCTCAGATGTTAAGTCCCGAAGTGCTTAGAGCCATTTGAACCATTTTTTGTGCCGGCCTGCTGCCCTGCCTACTTGGTAACGAGTCCAAACATTGGCACCTCTTTGTAGGAAGCAAACCGGCGGTTACGAATTACGGATGTGAAAAACCGACCGGCTTAAACCGATATTATAGTTTTTCATTTTTTAGTAATAACCGAGCAAGAAAACCGAAATATCAATTAGCAATAGCAGCAGCATTGCTAAAATTTTTCGTGTTTAGATAAATATTGCTTATTGCTAAATATTGCTTAAAAATAGTAATTTTTATTGGTAAAACTTGGATTGGTTTGAAATATTGCGTTATTATAGAAAACGGGAAAAGCAATCCGTGCTATTTTAGTAACAACGCCGACAGAAACAAGCAACAGACACATAGATAATTGGTATAGTGTTGCTGAGACAATAAAGTCCCTGTTGTCGCGTGTCGTCGCTAAGGGACGCGTGTACATGCAGTGTGCAGGACTTGCCCCCACCAAGTCCATACGGTAGTTTCTCTCTGACGTCGCTGGACGTCTATTGTATTGGGGAATAGCACCAACCCTAGAATGGAAATATTTTTATAAAGTGACGTAACGATGAAGTACAGTGCTTCATTTTCTTTAAAAGATTTGTTTGCCATTTCTTTTAAATAATAAAAGAGGGAATAAATCATGGTAACACTAATAAATGAAAAATTTAACAACAATTCATTCACAGTATTGGACAGGGATGGGAAAAACCGACCGGCTAAAATCGATACCGGTATTTTAGTTCTGAATAATTAGCATTTTTCAGTATATGTTTCGCCTCGGTTATAAGAGGTGATTTTTATTTTTTACTAATAACCGCGTAAAAAAACCGAAATGTCAATTAAACATAGCAGCAGTGATTAAGCTTTTGGGTTTTAAATAAACCTTTTTCAATCAAACGAGTAATTTTTATTGGTAAATTTTCATTTGCTTTGAAATATAGAGTTATATTAGAAAATTGGGTGAGAGATCAGTGTTATTTTACGAGTAACAACAATGCCGACAGAAACAAACAACAAACACATTGCATAAGGATGGTACAGCGTTGCTGAGACAATAATGCACATGTTACCATGTGGTGTGGCCTGTTAGATGGTACACATGTACAATGCAGTGTGCAAGACTTGTCCCATCTGGTCCAAATGGTGGTTTCTTACTGTCATCAGACAGCAGTTGTATTACAGACTGACACCATCCTTAGTCTGGAAGTATTTTGCGAAGTGCAGTACAATGCTCCACTGGCTTTAAAAGGTTGAAAATGGGAAGAGCCACAGCAAACTTGCGACATAATATGAGGAGAAACTTAAAACTTAACAATTCATTCATAATTTACGATGAAAAATAGAACATAACTGATCTGCATCCCGTGTCTATATTATATGTCTTTATCTGCCTGTAGCCATTGAAAACGAAGAAATAACAAGAAAAATAGAGTTCTTCATTGCACTCGGCGGCCGAACTTCTCCGGATGGGGCCTCCCGGCCAGCAATGCCATACGATCATTTCATTCACAACATGATTTTTGAGCAGAGTTAAAAAAAAAACAGTAAGAGAACACAGGTAATTATGTAATATTTAACAACTTATAACTTTTCGAGAAAGGCATCGAACAGTGGGTGGAATAGTTTTCTTTTATGTACCTATTTAAATTTAATATTTTGATTCTATGTGTATTTAAATTGAGTGAGTCAAAATTTTTCTATCTTTGTTCGACTTTTACGTTTATTATCGGAAATAATAGGAATAAAAACCCGAAAATCGGTTATTTTATAAACTAGTTATTCTGAGCTGTTCTAATACGTTAAAGTTGAGAAAAAAATCGTTATAAACTAAAACCGGATGTTTCAGCCATAACCGCTATCTCCAGCACGAATGTCATTCTCCGAGGATCCAAAAATCTGGAAATCATATCGGGACTGTATGGAGGATGTTTAACGGCTTCCCAGCGAACGTTTTGCAGCGTAGTCAAAACAACCTTAGCAACTTGTGGGCGGTCATTATCCTGCAACATAACGATGGCGTCCGTAAACATTCTTGAACGTTAGGACTCAATGGCGCACTTCAATTTTTGCAATTCGTCCACCTTCCGCTGTGCTCGCAATACCAGGGAAGGGTGGGCAGATACTTCGTGCACCTTTTGAAAATACTGTACTGTAGTCAGGTAATTTATATTTTCAACTTTTGAAAAAAAAAAAACAGATATTGAGTTTAGTGATTTCTTCTACCAGATACGATAAGTGTTTCAAGTTTTTCAGTTAAACTTATCTCATACCCTTAGCTACACGCTTGGCGGCACTCCGCGCCGTAAACCGTGCATTTCTGAGTTTTGGCAGCTATTATGGGAGGTTTGGGGTTGGGCTACCAGTTATTCCCCCACCAGAAGTCTCCACGTGATTCCCGCATGACTCCGTGCCTGTGTGATTTACAGCTAGTTGTCTGCAAGCCCTTAACTGAAACACTTCCTCGTTTCGGCACCCAGTACCGCTTGCGTGTGTCGGTGTTCTACAATTATATTTATAATACACGATAATGTAAGTATTTTTTTACTACTTTGTTACCTTTTTAGTACTATACATTTATAAATTAATAATTATTATTACTTCTATTACGATAATAATCTACATTTTGCTTCATTCGTCTAATTGTTCTATTGACTTCTGTCGTTTATTTGCTTTGCTTTTCCTCTCATTATGCCCTGTTTCTCATCTTTCAGGTCTAGACGTTATAATACGACAGAAGAGATGTGGAGCTACTAAGAGAGCTCTCTGATGAAGAGCGTGAAGGCAGATTAGAACAAGAAGATACTTTTTCAAACGAAAGTGTCGAAGAAGAGAGACTTATTGAAGATGACCATTCCAGCGAGAGTGAACAGTCAGGGGACGAAGGCCAAGAAACTCTGGAACTGTCAAGGGACCAAATTGCTGGCAAAAGAAGGCAGGCAACCAAGTTTGGAAGTGAAATTGTTAGAAAGTGACAAAATTCGTAGGCCGGCGCCATTTTGAATAAAATAATTTTGGGCATTGAGCCGTGTCATTATAAACTACTAAGGGAAACTAAACTGCCGACGTTTCGACCGATTTGCTGCGGTTCTCTTCAGGGCGGTTTGAAACTGAGCTTTGCTGTCGGTAGTGACATGTAAATACGTTCGCGGAAGGATAACAGTATGGTGACAGATTGCCGACACTCATTAGGCAGTTTAGGTACTGCGCTATAGTTAGGTCAATGATAAATGTGTTCAGCAGACTTCAGAAATTTCGGAGAAAGAGGTGTAGCTCTAACTCTGAAGACCGATTGTATCGACTTACGAAAAGTGAGTTTTCACGTGGATGCAAGTAGTAGTAGTAGTAGTAGTAGTAGTTTTCTTCATCTATGGATCATTTTTACAACGATGCTGGATATGCCATTGTATTGCAAAGTAAGGATAATAACTGAACTCATACTTATGGTCACTAACATAAATTACAGGTCTAGTTTGACGAGAATGGGACAGGCTGGCGTGCGCTGTAGTAAGAACCAGCCTGGTGCAGGAAGTAACTTAGGAACCAAAGGAAAATATAAATCAGTATTACCAGATGTGGAATAAAGCCTCAATCCTCTTGAATACAAAGCCAGTCTACAACAGCGCAACCTTGTTCGGTTTATACCTAGGATATTGGGATGTTTGGTTTATAAATTCTTGTAAATAAGTTATTTCGTAACGTAAAAAGGTTGTGCTAGATTCTTCACAGCAGTAATCACTGCACACACCACGAACACCACCAGCAGTAACATTTGGTTTCCATTTTGCGTACTGTAATTTCCCATTTGTTTGTCTTGAATTCTGGAACATCACCCCCTTCATAATGAGAGCGATGTCGAACTCAGAAAAATGATAACATGTATAGTGCTACCCACTACAAAACGTGAGTGTGAAGGATTACAGGAAAAAATAACAGTGCGGAAGTGTGTTGACATTTGACTGGGGCATTATATTACTATTTATTTGTGTTACAGTTTTTACCAAGCTTCTAATCTATGCTATCTAAATAATCCTTCACTCATTAAACGTATGCCTAATAGGTAATTTTTAATCGCATTTTTAAATAAGTTTTCGTCAACTCTGTAATCTCTTTAGGCATATTAGAAAATGCTATCTTGAATTTTTTGTTGATGTAAAATTAATGTTCGCGCTTGCCTGAGCGGCATTAAAGAATCCGTATCTGCATCTGTACTCCGCAAGCCATGTTATGCGTTGTGACGGGGGGTACTTCTTTTACCATCATCTTCTTCTTCTTCTTGGTTGGCTCTACAGTCCTTGAAGAACCTTGGTCTCCTGTATCACTTGCCTCCATTCTTCTCTGTCCATTGCCTTCCTTCTTCAATTTCTTATTCCCATCGCCTTTAGATCTTCCTCCATATCGTCCAGCCACCTTTTCCTGGGTCTACCTCTTCTCCTTCTCCGGTCATGTTTTCCCATAAAAACTTTCTCGACACTCCGAGTTTCTGGCATTCTCTGTACATGTCCTGCCCATCTTATTGTTCCCTGCTTAATTTTAACAACAATATCCATCTGTCTAAAAAGTGTTTGTAGTTCTACATTTGATCTTACTCTCCAGCCATCTTCCTCTCTCACTGCTCCAAAAATCCTTCTTAGTATCTTTCTTTCCCATCTCAATAACTAGTTCTCCTCCTTTAATGTCAATACCCAGCCTTCTGATCCATATATTGCTATAGGTCTTAATACGGTCGTGTATATTTTGATTTTTGTATTCCTACTAACATTCCTGGAATTAAAATACGTTCTGCAAGGCAAAATAGCAACGATTTCCACTCGCTATCCTTTCTTGAATTTCTACTGCTACTTTATTGTCTTCCGTTATTACAGAACCTAAATATTTAAATGTTTTCACTCTTTCATATTCTTTCCCATTCATTACTATTGAATTGTTTTGTCCGTTTATATTGGGCTCTCCCATCTTCTCCCCCCTTTCCTGTACCATTCATGAATGGCGCGCGTGAAGAACGATTATTGATAAAGCTCCATGTGACATCTAATCTCGCTGATGTTTTCGTTGCGGTAATTGCGCGAGACGTAAGTGTGTGTGTGTGTGTGTGGGGGGGGGGGGGGGAGCAATATATAATCGATTTTTTACGGAGCGCGCATTCTCCAACTTTCAACAGTCAACCTATCCGTGTTGCACAACGCCTCTCTTGCAGCGTCTGTGAGCGTTTGTTGAGCATCTCCATAACGCTCTAGAGTCGACCGAACGGGCTCCTGACGATACGTTCCGCTCATCATTGGATTTTCTCTGTCTCTTCTGTTAATCCTGCTTGTTAAAGAGTCACAGACTAATGAACAATACTCAAGCATCGATCGAACGGGAGTTTCATAAGCCACTTCTTCCGTGGATGAATTACATTTTCCTTAAGATTCTCCATGTGTTCAGTAACACGATAAATCACACAAATCTAAAGGCTGTAAACTCACCTAAAAGCTTAAGGGATTACAATTACGAATAACTTGGAACGATCACATACATGATGTTGTGGGGAAAGCAAACCAAAGACTGCGATTTATTGGCTGAACACTTACAAAATATAACAGGTCTACTAAAGAGACTGCTTACACCACACTTGTCCGCTATTTTCTGGAGTACTGTTGCGGTGTGAGATCCGCATAAGAGAAGATTGACGGAGGACATCGAAAAAGTTCAGAGAAGCGCAGCTCGTTTATTGTTATTGAGAAACAAAGGAGAGAGTTCAGGAAATATTATATACGAATTGCTGTGGCAGTCATTTAAACAACGGTGCTTTTCGCTGCGGTAAGACCTCATGAAATTTCGATCGTCACCTATCTCCTCAGAGTGTGAAAATATTTTGTTAGCGTCCACCTACACGTGGAGAAATGATCATCACAATAAAATAAGGGAAATCAGAGCTCGCAAGGGAGGATTTAAGTTTTCGTTTTTCCCGCGCGCTGTTCGAGAGTGGAACGGTAGAAAAATAGCTTAAAGGTGTTTCGAGGAACCCTCTGCCAGGCACTTAATTGTGAATTGCAGAGTAATTATGTGGATATAGATGTACCTCAGTTCGGCATCGACGTATCCCACCATCTGTCTTATGTGCCAATTCCACTTTACGTCGCTCCAGATGGCTTGCTGAACGTGTATTACGATACTTGCTGTTCCCAGTGATTTGTCGCAAATAGTGTAATCGAGCAATCCTGGATCTCTTCATATATATATATATATATATATATATATATATATATATATATATATATATATATACTTACTTACTTATCGCGAATGGACCCAGAAGGATCACGCAAAGCTTTCTGACGTCGTTTCTTCCATACTTCTTTCATTCGTTCTCCATGTTTTCTTTTTCTTTCTTCTGTCCATTTTGTTCCTGGTCTCTTTAGTGCTTCCTTCTCCGACAATACAATCCACTTTTCCACCTTATTTCTAAAAGTTTTTCTATCTTTGACATCTTTAAGTTCAATATTTGCTTTTTGTAAATCTAATTTTACTTGGCTAATCCATGGTGTTGTTGATTTGACTTTTTCTATGTAAGTGAGAATTCTGTTGGTGAGTCGTGTGGGGGGAAGTCTAGTGACATGTCCATAAAATTTTAATCTTCGCCTTCTTATGTCTGCTGCCAGGTTTGATATAGTTTCTGTGGTTCTTCTTGATTGTATCCGGTATCCTTCTTCTGTTAATTTTGGACCTAAAATCTTTCTCATAATTTTGCGTTCTTCTTTTAGTATTTTTTCTAAATCACATTTTGTGTGGAGTGTGAGCGTTTCACTAGCATATAGTGCTGCTGGCTTAATTACTGCGCAGTAGTGTCTGATTTTTGTGTTCGAATATGCAATGCGTAAATTTATTCTCGTTTAAGGGTCAATTGCCGGCCTCCGCGTCAGTAGTCGATTCTTGTGGCGTTGTAACCTTGCTACCGACAACCGCGAATACCCTCACGTAGCCCCCAATGTTACCCACTAGAGCCGCCGTGGGAAAAAAGCCGCCCGCGGACCACAAGCCGCGCGCTAATGGTTCTCGTGCTGTCCGCTATGAAAGAAAAATCCGTGTTGAACCGAGATTTCCTTCCCGTGCGCCACCGAATATGGATGGCCAAGTCAATACGCACGCGCATTGTAGATACTATTTGCGCCTAGTGTCAACTTGGTTTGCAAGCATAGTACGACCGACGACAGTATTACTTTTCCGGTTTACCTGGTTTATTTTCGTTTTTCTGAGCAATAGTAAATATGTAAATTTCCAACTCTAGT
The DNA here is from genome assembly GCF_021461385.2 of Schistocerca piceifrons. Classification (NCBI taxonomy): domain Eukaryota; kingdom Metazoa; phylum Arthropoda; class Insecta; order Orthoptera; family Acrididae; genus Schistocerca; species Schistocerca piceifrons. The sequence goes on from NC_060140.1 coordinate 793,445,998, forward strand.
GGAGTCATGAAACCTGCGAAAAAAACTGTAAAATCAGTGCTGAATGTCGTGTGTTTAATCAAGAAGCGACAAACACATATTTCCTTGTTGGTTTTGTTGTTGTTGTTGGGCTCTTTAGTCCTGAGACTCGTTTGATGCAGCTCTCCATGCTACTCTATCCTGTGCAAGTTTCTTCATCTCCCAGTACCTACTGCAGCCTACATCTTTCTGAATCTGCTTAGTGTATTCATCTCTTGGTCTCCCTCTACGATTTTTACCCTCCACGCTGCCCTCCAGTACTAAATTGGTGATCCCTTGATGCCTCAGAACATGTCCTACCAACCGATCCCTTCTTCTAGTCAAGTTGTGCCACAAGCTCCTCTTCTCCCCAATTCTATTCAATACCTCCTGATTAGTTATGTGATCTACCCATCTAATCTTCAGCATTCTTCTATAGTACCACATTTCGAAAGCTTCTATTCTCTTCTTGTCTAAATTAGTTATCGTCCATGTTTCACTTCCATACATGGTTACGCTCCATACAAATACTTTCAGAAACGACTTCCTGACACGTGAATCTATACTCTATGTTAACAAATTTCACTTCTTCAGAAACGCTTTCCTTGCCATTGCCAGTCTACATTTTATATCCTCTCTACTTCGACCATCATCAGTTATTTTGCTCCCCAAATAGCAAAACTCCTTTACTACTTTAAGTGTCTCATTTCCTAATCTAATTCCCTCAGCATCACCCGATTTAATTCGACTACATTCCATTATCCTCGTTTTGCTTTTGTTGATGTTCATCTTATACCCTCCTTTCAAGATACTTTCCATTCCGTTCAACTGCTCTTCCAAGTCCTTTGCTGTCTCTGACAGAATTACAATGTCATTGGCGAACCTCAAAGTTTTTATTTCTTCTCCATGGATTTTAATACCTACTCCGAATTTTTCTTTTGTTTCCTTTACTGCTTCCTCAATATACAGATTGAATAGCATCGGGGAGAGGCTACAACCCTGTCTCACTCCCTTCCCAACCATTGCTTCCCTTTCACGTCCTTCGACTCTACCGGGAATAAATCTGTGTGTTTATTGTGTCATGAAACGATGACCGTGTTAAAGGAGTACAATCTGAAACGAAGTTAAGAAACAAAACAAAGCGAATTTGGCGGCAAACTTTCCCAGGAAGAACACAAACTAAAAGCTCTGCGGAGAATGTGAAAATGCTGAAAAAGCAACAAACATTTATAAAACAATCAGAATTTCAAAATAGCGCTACAGAAGCAAGTTTCAGGGTAACCTGTAACCTTGCTTAACGCAACAAGCCTCTTTCGAAATGAGTAGTTTATTGAGCAGTGTATGGAGAGGTGCACGACTATTGTACCCTGATGTTAGAAGCTAATTTAAAGCGTTTCATTGTCAGGGGTTATATTGCGGCACATTGACTTAATTACAGACAAGCTCACAGAATAGCTCCAGACTGCGAGCAAAGATTTTGTTTGGTTTTCCTTAGCAGTGTATGAGAGCACAGATAACGAAGACACTGCATAATTATTCATATTAATCGGTTGAATTAATGAAATTTTCATGGAGGAATTACTGTTGTCTAGAATCATTTAAGGATATGGTCGCTGGTCACTTGCTCCAGTGTGCTGTGAATTATGTGGAGCAAAGCGGCTTGTCCTGGAATAAAATTGTAACATTACAACAGATGGGGCCAGAGCTTTCAGTGGGAAAAATGTGGTTATGGTAAACCTTTCAAAAAACAAGTTACAAGCCCAAGACGCAGACAGTGAAATCTTGTCTTTTCATTGCATATTGCATCAGGAGAGCCTTTGCAAAGCTGCGCTGGAATTAAAGCACTTGTTGATGTTGTGAACACAATATGAGCAAAGAAACTGCACCATCTACAGTTCAGATCTGTTCTTGAGGATGCGGGGGCAAAATATGAAGACGTAATTTACCACAACAGTGTGAGGTGGCCGAGCCCGGATAAGTGTCTAAAAGAGTCTGGGCACTGCAGTATGAAATCCTTTTATTTATGGACACGAAAGAGATATTTCATGATTTTTTTTACAAAAATGGAATGTCAGGAGTGGAGATACGAGATGGTGTTTGCAGCTGAGGTATTAGAGAAATTGTACGAACGGAATGTGACACTGGAGGTAAAGCGGTTGGTTGCACATTAAATGTGGACGCAAGTAAAATCATTCAGTGCAAAACTAGCTCTATTTACAAGGCAAGCAGGTCAAGACAGTTTTTGTCATTTCCGTTTGTTAGGAAAACAGAAAGTGCCTGAAAGTGTTTCTGCTAAGATTAGGGATCACCTGCAGAGTTTAGAGGACGAGTTCACAAGATGGTTTCAGAACTTCAAGAAAATTGAGTCTCAATTCGATTTTCTTTCTTATCCCACCACTGCTGATATTGACACAGAATCTGAAGAGTTGCACCTTGAACTTATTGACACGTAGTCAGAACACATTGTGCAATAAATGTTTAATACTGCGACATCAGCCGATTTTTTGCAAATCTTTGTCATGTTTGGATATCATATTTGTGAGTGAATTTTTTCTTGCTTGAAGGTCAACAAGAGTAAATATCGATACTCTTTGACATACACGTGCTACAGGCTGTGATGAGAAAAATTTAAACGTGCTTGCAGTTATTGATGATACGAAATTAGCAAAACTACGACTATTTTGGTTATATTTACTGATTTTTATGGCACAATAATACCTTTTCTGAAATGCAGAGTTAAGTACAGAATGCAATAAAGGTGCGGGCCTCCGCTGACCTCTGCTTCCACAAAGTGGCTCTCATCCAAAACAGTTGTCCAGCCCTAGACCATTGGTATAAATTAGTTGGTTAGTTACTTACATGTTCCATACATCACCTGAACGATTTTTTTATCGAAATGTTTTAGAACGAGTCAGTTTACAGGACATGTATACATATTTGGTGTTAACATTAATGAGCACATTAGTTTTTAGTGCTTCTCGTGTAACTACATTAAAAACTAGATCTTTTTTTTTTTAAATAAATAGTAACGGCCCTATAAAACTCCATTCGGATACTTCCGAAAGTACTTTTACATAAGTCGATTCGCGAACGCGCTTGCGTGTCACTGCGAGGTTGTCCGCAGTCGGAATCAACTCGGTGTGTTATTTGTCTGATGGTTTGTAGAGCAGAGGGGGGGACGGCAGAGGCACGGGTTAATGAGGCAAGCTGTTGAGATCCAGCGACGCGGCTGTGAGGTGCCACGAGTAACCCGATCGTCCCCGTTCCGGTGTTGGCACCCGGCTTTCACCGGATTTGCGAGACTGGCATTCCAGCAGAGCCAACGTAGCAGCCTGCGGCGGACCTGCAGCTCCGAGTGTCTCCTGTGGTGTGCGAAGAGCTAAACCCGTCCTCACACGGGACGTGGATCTCATCACGAGGAACGCCATCGTGGCTGCCATTCGCTCTAAAACGATCTGCCACATTTCACGGCACGTGTTCCTCATCGTGACTTCCGACCGCAGCGCGCTCTCCAGCGGCAGTTCTTGGCTGCATCTGGCACAGGTTCTCTACGAAAATGAACGCGCATAAAGCAGCTGCATTAATTAAGTTAGCAAATGTCGGAGAACAGCGGATAAAATCGCGAATAAGATTGTGGACTCTTTGATGACTTGAACAGCGAATTACTGGTAGAGGAACACTGCATAATGCTGCACAAAGATCTGAGATGGATGCTAGTAGAAATTATTCGTTAACTCAGTTGAGTCTCCCTCTCGTTTTCGGTTTTAAATTGCATATACAGTGGATACAGTTTATAGCGACAGCGCTGTTAACGGCGTACTGGCTGTAACAGCGACATCCAACGGTTCCGTTTAAATCCTACGTAAACGCTATATTTAAAAATCGGTTAGTACGACATCGCTTATAGCGACTTTTCGCGTAAAACGACTTATTTTTATTACATTTTCGGAGAAATATATGGGCTTCAACGTCCAATGTTCATTTTTGTTTGTTACGTATTTGGAGATTACTAACTCGTAACAATAACGAACACTTATTTTCAAATTCTCGTTTTCTGTAAATTGTTGGCTTCAAATCAGGCATTGAAACAAATGCGTCGTCAAATGCAAAATGCGTACGCACATCTTAACTGCAAAAAGCAAACAAAGTATACTATAGAATGAGTTACTATAAGCATTTTGAAGTTAAAGCGACTGGTTAAAACAAGTTTTCTGCAGTTGTAAAAAAAATTAAATTCCAATTTGTGGAATTTTTACACAGTACAGAAATGAAATAATAGTGTGTTCGTTATTGATGTTTTGTGTTTATATGTTTTAGATATTTTCCATATGTTGGTTACAGTACAACACATGGGAGAAAATGTAGGCTTTCGTGTAATTTATGTGTAGAATAATGCATTTTCGTTTTGGTACTGTTGATTAATTTTTCTGGTACAGTAACTGGAACGAAGTTGCAATTCGTGATTTATAGTGTCAACACTTCCAGTAAGATTTAAACATACTGAAAAATTTATCTCATTCATTGTAACACACTATGTTCAACATACAGAAAAATTTTCAGTGGTGCTACTTCTTTCTTTGCTTATTAAAGGTTTTTATATTTTACTGGCATTTTATTGCTACACGAACTGCATAAACATAGCAAAAATTCCTCTCCAGTCCCTCTCCACGAATACTGTACAGGTGTACTGTATTTCTGCTGCTTTATGAAATGTTAACGCTACGGCAGGCTAAAATTTACAGATACGAAACTTCTATTAAAAACAAAGCAAAAACCGGTTTTGTCTAACATGATTTTTGAGCAGAGTTTCAAAAAATTGCAATCAATAAGAGAAAAGTCGTGGTTTTTTCTAGTATTCGACCACTTACCACTTTTAGAGAAAAGCAGCGAACGGTGGACGGAATAAGTTTCTTTTATTTGTCTAGTTAATTTAATTTTTTGATTCTAAAATACCTTGAAAGAGAGACAGAGTTTTTGACTCCTCTTCCACTGAGCGTAGTTTTCGGGAAATCTGCGTATGGCACTTGCCGTGTTCTACCAACACCGACTCAAAGAAAGGCCTCGGCGCTTGTTGGTGACGTCACGTCAGCTAGTCACGGCGAACGCCAGGTCTGTTGCAGGCAGAAACGCCTGGGCGTGCTTATCACTGTAAATCTCTTATTTTTGGACAAAATGTTTGGTATTGTTTTGGATTCTGCAGTTTTATTTAGATAAAAGATTTTCTTACTATCGTAAAGCTACAAATGAAGATCATAGTTCTGTATTACTGAATCCTGTCGAAACAAATGTAGATCAATATGAGAAGATGTTTTGCCCCATTGCAAGCTTGTGAAATTTTACATTCAAGTAACTATATTTACTTGATCCATTTTGTTATCGAAACTTACCCCAACACCATTAAAATGAACTCGTTTCTTTTATTTATTTATTTATTTTCGTTTGACGTCGTCACTAGAAATGTGAACTAATTTACAAGTGTAAATGTCCAACTGTTGCCAGTCATTAGATTACAGTCGTTTTCAACGAAAGGAATTCTAAACAGGAAACAAAATAGCTTCATCATCGAAAATACTGATGAGCTTAAACTTTTTTAAACATGCACATTAGCAAATATTCCCCTCTTGCAACTGAAAGGAGAAACTTTAAGATAAAAAAATTTATTTGATAAAACAAGTATCTCTCTTTTGCCTCTTCTTCTCTCCCCCATCCCCTCCCCCAACGTGTACAATCGCAAGATATTTCATTAACATTCAGTGCTCCTCACCCCATAGTCAACCACGATACCTAAAGAAGAGCACCAATATGTTCACAGTTTCTTGTAAAAGCAACCCAGTACAAACGTAACTTCCTCAGATTTATAAATAAGGTAAAGAAGCACGAATTCTGTTGCTGCTGGACCATGAAGTTGTTTTTGTATGTCAATCCTTAAAACAGGTGGAAATTTAAGTTCAGGAGTACACTATTTGTTAAGAAGTGTAATGAATTGCACAATTAATTGATTGCAGAAATCTCTCAGAACAATGTGTGTTGGTCAACTACCGCCAATAGTTTCACATTTTCCTGTGTCAGAGAGGGAGACACCACCATTATGAGTATGTCTGTAACAGACCTGGCGTTCGCCGTGCCTAGCTGACGTGACGTCACGAACAAGCGCCGAGGCCTTCCTGTGAGTCGGTGTTGGTTCTACTCGTTAGACAAAGGGCAGATTATTATGGGCTGGCGCCTGGTGACAAATATCTTAGAAACAACGATGCTGGTCTGCTGTTCGCGCGTTGCTTTCGTGAGCATGTATGAAGGACGGTGAGACCGCAAGTACGTGACAAGGTGGTGGACCTCCACGCCTCAACGAAGACCGTGGAGGTCAGAGGCGTGGTCGCTCTGTGTAGCAGGACAGGTGGCGATCCGTGACAGATATGACGACAGAGTACAGCACTGGCCCAGACACAAGTGTTTCCGAGCACACCTGTCGCCGCAGATTCTTGAACACGGGGCTCCGCTGTAGAGGAAACCTCCGTGTTGTCTTGTTGACCCCACGACATCGTCTGTTTCGATTGAGTGGGCTGAGGTCATGGGGATTGGACTATGTATCAATGGAACCGTGTCGCCTGGTCGAATGAATCACGTTTCTTGTTAAACCAAGTTGCTGCTCGTGTCTGGATCCATTGTGACCCAGGCGAACGGCTGCAGGAAACGCACCGCACCACGGTTACCCTGCAGGGATGACGGTTATCGACGAAACAAACGGGTTGCGATCATATAGGTTTCATTTCCACGCCAGCTTCACCTGATTGTTAAAAGCGCTCAATATAGGTTTCATTTCCACGCCAGCTTAACCTGACTGTTAAAAGCGCTCAAAATAACTGGTTTCTGAAATAACCGTTTTTCGAGTAAACTTATAGATAGAAAAAAAACTGAAACTTTTTGACTCCGTCACTTTCAAAGTACATAGGATTGGAAAATAATAAATAAAAGAGGCAAATAAAAGAAAACATAGTACATCCACTGCTTGCTGCTTTTCTCGAAAAGTGGTAACTGGTTGAATACTACAAAAAATCGCCACTATTCCCCTATGGGTTGAAATTTTTTAACTCTCCACAAAAATCATGTTGTAATTGAGGTTCATTCCACTATTTGGGCATTACGAATAGTCAATACTGAAGGTGAAATCTGAGGTTGAAGAGATTTGTTTTTTGTGTTGTTGTTATTGTTGTTGTGGTCTTCAGTCCTGAGACTGGTTTGATGCAGCTCTCCGTGCTACTCTACCCTGTGCAAGCTTCTTCATCCCCCAGTACCTACTGCAACCTACGTCCTTCTGAATCTGCGTATTGTATTCATCTCTTGGTCTCCCTCTACGATTTTTACCCTCCATGCTGCCCTACAATACCAAATTAGTGATCTCTTGATGCCTCAGAACATGTCCTACCACCGATCCCTTCTTCTAGTCAAGTTGTGCCACAAACTCCTCTTTTCCCCAATTCTATCCAATACCTTCTCATTAGTTATGTGATCTACCCATCTAATTTTCAGCACTCTTCTGTAGCACCACATTTCGAAAGCTTCTATTCTTTTCTTGTCCAAACTATTTATCGTCCATGTTTCACTTCCATACATGGCTACACTCCATACAAATACTTTCAGAAACGATTCCTGACACTTAAATCTATACTCGATGTTAACAAATTTCTCTTTTTCAGAAAAGCTTTCCTTGCCATTGCCAGTCTACATTTTATATCCTCTCTACTTCGACCATCATCAGTTATTTTGCTCCCCAAATAGCAAAACTCATCTACTACTTTAAATGTCTCATTTCCTAATCTAATTCTCTCAGCATCACCCGATTTAATTCGACTACATTCCATTATCCTGGTTTTGCTTTTGTTGATGTTCATCTTATGTCCTCCTTTAAAGACATTGTCCATTCCGTTCAACTGCTCTTCCAGGTCCTTTGCTGTATCTGAAAGAATTAGAATGTCATCGTCAAACTTCAAAGTTTTTATTTCTTGTCTCTGGACTAATTCCTACTCCAGATTTTTCTTTTTTATCGTTTACTGCTTCCTCAATATACAGACTGAATAAAATCAGGGATAAGCTACAACCCTGTCTCACTCCCTTCCCAACCACTACTTCCCTTTCGTGCCCCTCGGCTCTTATAACTGCCATCTGGTTTCTGTACAAATTGTAAATAGCCCTTCACTCCCTGTATTTTACCCCTGCCACCTTCATAATTTGAAAAAGAGTATTCCAGTGAACATTGTCAAAAGCTTTCTCTAAGTCTACAGATGCTGGAAACGTAGGTTTGCCTTTCCTTAATCTATCTTCTATGAGAAGTCGTAGGGGCAGTATTGCCTCACGTGTTCCTACATTTCTACGGAATCCAAACTCATCTTCCCCGAAGTCTGCTTCTACCAGTTTTTCCATTCGTCTGTAAAGAATTCGCGTTAGTCTTTTGCAGCCGTGACTTATTAAACTGATACTTCTGTGGTAATTTTCACATCTGTCAACACCTGCTTTCTTTGGGATTGGAATTATTATATTCTTCTTGAAGTCTGAGGGTATTTCGCCTGTCTCATACATCTTGCTCACCAGATGGTAGTAGATGGTAGAGTTTTGTCAGGACTGGCTCTCCCAAGGCTGTCAATAGTTCTAATGGAATGTTGTCTACTCCTGGGGCCTTGTTCCGACTTAGGTCTTTCAGTACTCTGTCAAACTCTTCACGCAGTACCATATCTCCCATTTCATTTTCATATACAAACTCTTCCATTTCCATAATATTGTCCTCAAGTACATCGCCCTTGTATAGACCCTCGATATACTCCGTCCCCTTTCTGCTTTCCCTTCTTTGCTTAGGAACTGGGTTTTCATCTGAGCTCTTGATATTCATACAAGTGGTTCTCTTTTCTCCAAAGGTCTCTTTAATTTTCCTGTAGGTAGTATCTATCTTACCCCTAGTGAGATAAGCCTCTACATCCTTACATTTGTCCTCTAGCCATCCATGCTTAGCCATTTTGCATTTCCTGTCGATCTCATTTTTCAGACGTTTGTATTCCTTTTTGCCTGCTTCATTTACTGCATTTTTATATTTTCTCCTTTCATCAATTAAATTCAATATTTCTTCTGTTACCCAAGGATAGCCGGCTTGGTTGTGGAGAATTTCTGCGCTCAGGGACTGGCTATTTCTGTTGTTTTTATCATCATTTCATCCTATCGACGCGCAAGTCTGGAAGTGGCGTTACCTGTAAAGACTTGCACCAAGCGATCAGGTCTACGCCCTGAGAGGCCCTCGCCACACGACATTTCATTTCATGAGTCGCAGCCTGCAGTAATTGTGATTGTAGCAACGGAGGAGACTGGGGTGTTAATTGAGGATTTTTGGTAATTTGTCTTTTTGTTGCACCTAGCTATTGTTTGCTTGCTGACTGGAGGGTTTTTGTCAGCTTTGAGTATCTATGCTTTGAGAGTAATATTCATATCTTTGTTGTGGCCAGAAACGTGCTCATTGAGTATAGACATTGTGGAACAATTAAGGTCTACGTAAAGTTTGTCAGTGTTTAAATAATCTATTTTGCAAATGTAGTAAATTAAAGTCTTTATTGATTTCTTTCATTTTTTTACACCGTTTAAGGCTAGTTTAAACCCTTCCTGATCATTCAATTTCTATATAAAAACTATGGCAGTAGTTATTACAATTCTTATGACCATGTATGGAGCCGGTCGCAGTGGCCGAGCGGTTCCTAGGCGCTTTAGTCCGGAACCACGCGACTGCTACGGTCGCAGGTTCTAATCCTGCCTCGGGCACGGATGTGTGTGATGTTTTTAGGTTAGTTAGGTTTAAGTAGTTCTAAGTTCTAGGGGACTGATGACCTCAGATTTTAAGTCCGAAAGTGCTCAGAGCCATTTGACCATTTGAACCATGTATGGATCGCTGTATTGCTTTTAAAATATTTTTTAGCGTGTTGCTGATCGCACAGTTCCAGCGACAAGACGAGGTAAGTAGTTCGTTGCTTACAGGAACAATGCAGATCAGTTGTTAGATAACATTTTTAAAGAATAATGGAAAAACTGGTAGGAGCCGACCTCGGGGAGGATCAGTTTGGACTCCGGAGAAATATAGGAACACGCGAGGCAGTACTGACCCTACGACTTCTCATAGAAGATAGGTTAAGGAAAGACAAACCTCTGTTTACAGCATTTGTAGACTTAGAGAAAGCTTTTGACAATGTTCGCTGGAATCCTCTCTTTCAAATTCTAAAGGTGGAAGCGATAAAATACAGGGAGCGAAAGGCTATTTACAATTTGTGCAGAAACCGGATGGCAGTTATAAGAACCGAGGGGCACGAAAGAGAAGCAGTGGTTGAGAAGGGAGTGAGATAGGGTTGTAGCTTATCCCTGATGTTATTCAGTCTATATATTGAGCAAGCAGTAAACGATAAAAAAGAAAAATCTGGAGTAGGAATTAGTCCAGAGACAAGAAATAAAAACTTTGAGGTTTGACGATGACATTCTAATTCTTTCAGAGACAGCAAAGGACCTAGAAGAGCAGTTGAACGGAATGGACAATGGCTTTAAAGGAGGATATAAGATGAACATCAACATAAGCAAAACGAGGATAATGGAATGTAGTCGAATTAAGTTGGGTGATGCTGAGGGAATTAGATTAGGAACTGAGACACTTAAAGTAGTAAAGGAGTTTTTCTATTTGGGGAGCAAAATAACAGATGATGGTCGAAGTAGAGAGGATATCAAATGTAGACTGGCAATGGCAAGGAAAGCGTTTCTGAAGAAGAGAAATTTGTTAACATCGAGTATAGATTTAAATGACAGGAAGTCGTTTCTGAAAGTAATTGTGTGGAGTGTAGCTATATATGGAAGTGAAACATGGACGATAAATAGTTTGGACAAGAAGAGAATAGAAGCTTTCGAAATGTGGTGCTACAGAAGAATGCTAAAGATTAGATGGGTAGACCATATAATTAATGAGGAAGATTCTGTTAACATAATGAGCAGGTATTGAATAGAATTGGGGAGAAGAGAAATTTGTGGCACAACTTGACTAGAAGAAGGGATCGGTTGGCAGGACTTGTTCTGAGGCATCAAGGGATCACCAGTTTAGTATTGGAGGGCAGCGTGGAGGGTAAAAATCGTAGAAGGAGACCAAGAAATGAATACACTAAGCGGATTCAGAAGAATGTAGGTTGCAGTAGGTACTGGAAGATGAAGAACCTTGCACAGGATAGAGTAGCATGGAGAGCTGCATCAAACCAGTCTGTGGACTGGAGACCACAACAACAACAACCTAGGCAATGGAGCAGGCCTACTAAAGAGAGTGCTTACACTAGGCTTGTCCGCCTTCTTCTTGGGTACTGCTGTGCGGTGTGGGATCTGCATCAAATAGAACTGACGGAGGACATCGCAAAAGTTCAAAGAAGGGGAGCTCGTTTTGTATTATTGCGAAATAAGGGTGAGAGTGCCACGGGTGTGATACGTGAATTGGGGGTGGCAGTCGTTAAAACAAAGGTAATTTTCGCTGCAGCAGGACCCTCATGAAAATTCAATTACCAACCTTCTCCTCAGAGTGTCAAAATATTTTGTTGGCGGCCACCTACGTAGGGAGAAATGATCGTCATAATAAAATAAGAGAAAACAGAACCTGCGCTGAAAGGGTGAAGTGTTCGTTTTTCCCGCGCGATGTTCGAGAGTAGAGCGGTAGATGAATAACTTAAAGTTGGATCGATGAACCCTCTGCCAGGCAGTTCGTTGTCTATTGCAGAGTAATCGTGTAGATGTAGATGATATTTTCCTTCTTCTGGATGCCAAGAACTTTCTTTCTTGTGAGACCTTAGTTTCTCATGGCGTATACAATTTTCAAACAATTTACGAGAATTCGGCCAGGTAATATTTACAGCGGCCGCCGATATTTCGGTGGGAGTACACCCCGCCATTTTCAAGGCGCAAACTGAAACGGACAGGTGATGTACAAGCAAATTTAAAACCTCGGTTCTTGGCGTAATTCAGGAAAGATAACACACACAAACACTGAAAACTAGTGCCACCAAAGATGACCGAAGTCACATGTATCGATAGGGAAAGACTACGAAGTAGCAGCTGATGTAACATTACCTCTGTCCCTCTGTTTTTTGACAAGGGAGGGTGCAGGATTCCAAGCAGAGTTTAAACAAAAACCTCCATCCCTGTTTACAAGGTTTCTCGCTAATTTAATCTCAACCGCTTCCATGAAACACTCCCAATTGCTGGACGTGCATGCCAATATCTCGGTAATGTTATATAACGTAGGGTGACCAGGTTCCAAACAATGTGGGGCAAGGCCGGCCGCTGTGGCCGAGCGGTTCTAGCCGCTTCAGTCTGGAACCGTGCAACCACTACAGTCGCAGGTTCGAATCCTGCCTTGGGCATGGATGTGTGTGATGTCCTTAGGTTGGTTAGGTTTAAGTAGTTTTTAAGTTCTAGGGGACTGATGACCTCAGATGTTAAGTCCCATAGTGCTAAGAGCCAATGTTGGGCAATAGCGGATCTACTTGGCTTCTGTAATCGTGTGTGCCGCTTATGCTCAGTATATCGGCCCTCCACGGTCCTCATAGTCTGACCAGTGTATGCCATGCCACAGCTTCAAGGAATGCGTTATACACCTGCCTTACGCAAATCAAGATCATCCTTAACAGAACCCAAAAGCACTCTAATTTTAGATGGAGGTCGGAAGGCACATTTCACATCGTCTTTCCGTAAAATACGGCCGATTTTGTTGGAAGTGCTTCCTGCGTAAGGGAAAAAGGCAGTAGATTTCGGCGTCGGCTCAGTGTTATCATCAATCACTCGATGCGCAGTTGGTCGATAGCACAACGCACGTTCAATCCGTCTTTTACTATAGTCATTCTGACGAAATGTAACTTCAAGATGGGCCAGTTCAACTGGCAAAGTCTCAGTGTCGGAAACGGCATGTGCCCTGTGTACCAAGGTACGAAGTACCCCTTCACGCTGAGCCGGATGGTGACAACTGTCAGCCTGTAATTTCAGGTCAGTGTGAGTTCTTTCTTAGATTAATCTTACACTATCTCACAGGCAGTATTTCTTGTGTGACAACGTCGGTTAATTCGAACGAAGAAAACAAACTGATGCGAACTTCACCGATTGTCGTCCAAAGTCAGTACGTTCCGTCGATGAGATCGGCTACGTTGTGACCGCGCACGTAATGGCTTACTGGTATAAAAAGAGCGTCTGTCTTCGGCCGATGTCGGTCGTCGGTGGAATCCACCGATGTCAGTGCCGCTGTGACCGCAGCCTTACGGCGTTTTACCGACAGTTGTTCTTCCACCGCAGCATTCGCGAATGGAGGTGGGGAATGGGGAAATGATGGTGATACCAGATGTTGGCTTGCCTTCCACAGAACACAGGTGGTTTGCTGAGTATAGACGTAAATGTGGACGAGGCTTCATTTGAATGAATCTTTCGTCCATTTTTTGTTTTCTCGTTACCGTTAGACGTAAACAAGAACATCAGCGGTTCCAATTTTTGTGCATTGTTTTATCCTGATTCGTTGGTACCATGATGAAAGAGAATCTTCAGTGCTGTGGAAAATCTTATATCCAAGCATATTATAAAAATCGATGTACGTATACCGTACTGAAACCAAAGTCTACGCATGTCTTTCTACATGTCTCCAAATACGTGATAATCACGTGGTGAAAGATCCGGACTGTACGGAGGATGCTGCATTGTCTCCCAGCCAAATGGCTCAAGCTTAGCCTTCATCTGAGTAGCATTGTGTGTGTGTGTGCGGGGGGGGGGGGGGGGGTCGTTATCGTGCAACAGGGAGCTTCCTCAGCTCGTCTAATTCCTCGAGCGCGGGACCACGATCAATACACAGAGCTATAAAGACTCTTGGCAGAAACTGCGACGCCCATAAGTCAGAACGCCCAAGAATGATGTCCGTCGGAATCGTGCTGGTGCTTGGTAACACCCAACCTGCCACTGTCAATCGGACGAAGGCTACGCTTCAGCGATTTGGTTGCAAAACACTGCAACTTCCTCCATACAGCCCGGATCTTTCACCACGTGAAGTATACTCATGTCACTGCTTTTGGAAATTCACCCACTAAGGGGGTAAAATAGGGTCAGACTTATTCACTGCCTCATCATTGTTCAGCCCAAACCGCCAAGGATAGAAGCTTGAAGCTTAGAGAGGGTGTGGAACTTTTACTGTAGGCATCGTTTAAGAAGGAATTGTCGGAAATACCGCTCCTAAGGGGGTGAAATAGGGGATGAAAGGCTTTTTGAAAGTATGCCCCTATTAAGGAAAGTTTGAAGCTAGGACTACGAAAACTGGTATTTGGTTTCGCAGTCATAAAATAAGGAATAGGTGTTTCAGCATTTTTTGGAAATTCAACCACTAAGGGGGTAAAATAGTGGGTGAAAGTTTTTTGAAAATACATAATTACTAAGGACTACTAAAGGATTTTTAAGACTACGTCTATGACAATTGGTATTTGACTTCTCGGTTAGAAATAAAAAACACGTGTATCAGTGTTTCTGGAAATTCAGTACCTAAGGAAGCGCAAAAGGGGCTCAAATTTTAAGAAAACATTTCGTTATATCAAAAAATTGTTTAAAGCTTAAGTTATGAAAAATGGTATTTCACTTCTCGGTTAGATATAAAGAAATATGTGTTAGGGGATGAAAGTTGCTATGGAAATATCTCCACAAGGACGCAAAATGCTGAGTAGCAATAAGTTTGGACTCTATTTACTAGAATCGCTTTTGGTCAGAAGTACATACGGAAAAGACCATGCTTATACGGCCTTAATTAGCGTGAAGAGCTTAGAAGTTGTTAAATTTGTGAACAACATAAAAATTCGATTAAATAAAAACAAAAAAAATCTCTGCAGGCCATACAGTCTACGCGAGCGAAACAGCGGAAGCTAAGCTAGTTCATGATATAATTCCCAGAAATCTCGATTGTTTGCTGCTTATCGTGTCTAAAACAAAACTCTACATCGAACACAAAAAGCTCAACTTTCCTGTGCCTCTCATCTCCTCGCCATCAACAGATAAACCTGGCGCGCATCTTCGCAGAGCAAAGATCAGCTTTATCTCAACTCTGTGTAGCGCAGCTTCTCTGTGCAGACGTTATGAGCGCCATTCCAGACACCCAGAACGAGAAAATATCCTACAAAGATTTGCACACACGCCTTTCAGCGGGACATCGGGAGAATGGGACGTCTCCCCAGGTCGACACCATACTCTCCGACGATTGTCATCTGGGGTAGGGCAGAACCGCACTTTATAACTAGAAACGACTCCATTCATCAGCAGTTCGTGCTTCGTGGTCACAGCACTACTCCAAACTCAACCGTGAGTGTTGTGGTAGAGTCTACATGTGGACTGTAATTCTCTAGTCCGGCTGTTGCTATCCTTCTACCAACGGCGCCTGATGACACAAAATGCTTCAGAGGGTCCATTACTTGTCCTGGATTGCAGCCACAAATGTAAAGGGCTAAGATGTGCTTGATGCACAATACGACGATCCTCTCCCGCCCCCACCAACTTTGTGATGTTCAGATGTGATCGAGTAGAACTTTGTGGACGAGTATGCTTGCCCTTACATACCCATGCACTCCATCACATCCTTATTCCCCATAACTATGGATATTGCTCGATTTGACCACCTGGCCAGAACGTCGACGTACGCCGCTAGTGATCATAGAAGGCGCCGTGACGGCTGTACGATATGTGAATGGCATCCTCCGACCGGTAGTGCAACTATATCGGCAGCATATTGGCGAGGCATTCGTCATCATGGACGACAATTTGCGCCCCCATCGTGCACATCTTGTGAATAACTTCTTTCAAGACAACGGCTCGCTCGACTAGAGTGGCCAGCATGTTCCCCACACATGAACCCTATCGAACACGCCTGGGATAGATCGAAAAGGGCTGTTTATGGACGCGACCCACCAACTACTGCAAGGGATCTACGCCGATTCGCCGTTGAGGAGTGGGACAATCTGGACCAACAGTGCCGTGATGAACTTGTGGATAGTATGCCACGACGAATATAGGCATGCCTCAATGCAAGAGGACGTGCTACTGAGAATTAGAGGTACCGGTGTGCACAACAATCTAGACCACCACCTCTGAAGGTCTCGCTGTATGGTGGTACAACATGTAATGGGTGATTTTCATGAGCAATATAAAGGGAGGAAATGATGTTTATGTTGATCTCTATTCCAATTTTCTGTACAGGTTCTGGAACTCTCGGAATCGAGTTGGTGCAAAACTTTTTTTTATGTGTGTATATTAAACACGAATAACAGTAAATACAAACAACACTAATGCACTCGGGTGGCCATTCTACCTGTCACAGAAAATTTCAACTCTAGCCGTTTACGTACCCGCCAGTGGTGTGTGCTTGTATGAGGTTACAGTGACACCCGACTATGTCTTCTGGGAACGTCAATTTATTTGTAAGGCAGTGTACATGTGCTTTCTCATTCTGAATATAACATAATAAATTTAGCGGGAAACTAGTACTTTCAAAACAGCCGCTGCTTCCTCAGAAATAGCAACATCTTCAATATATCCACTACCAGATTGTTATTTGTCAAAGAACAATAGATGCTCTCTTGCTTATTTCAAACGAACATTACTACTAGCTGTCCAGATAACATAAAACTTTAGTCCTTCAGAGTAAGTAATCAGAGAATTTCAGAAAGAAATCTTCAGACAAATATTAATTTTCTTTACTTTACATGGTGGGCCACAGACAGATTGATAGCCCACTGATGTTGGTTGTGTCTCCAGACACGTCTTCGGCCTGGAATCTCATTGACTGGAGTAGAATTGGCTTCAGTGATAAGTCGTGCTTCGAACTGAGCCCCGACAACCAGCGCACACGATGTAGTGTAAAAATATTGTCTGTGTGCAGCGTAGTTGTAACGTATTGTATGAAATTGTCTTTTAAACGATAATGGTTAGTTATCTTCTTATAATCTTCTAAAATGTAAAAATATTGACACAGACTTATTATGCCCAACACTTCTGTGTGCTAAATAATTTATAATTATTTCCTTTTATTGATGTTACGTTATTGTGCTGATACGTTATTGCGCACCAAAGCAAAAACAACATGTGAACATGATCTCTTTTGCTCTCAAGGGCTGGAACTTTATTGTTCGTACCTAAGTATATTCCTTAGTAGCACACTGGTTTGTTAATTTTAATTGCATGAAAGATATTTAGTTTTAGCTTTCTCTGTAATGTCGCCTACGTGAAAAATAACGTACTCGATATTTGTGGCCCAGTACGGTAAAATTTACAACATAAAATGAAATTAACGGCGGAATGCTTTAATACTTTCATAAGTGCATAAATTGAATTAGTTATATTAATAATATCCGGGGTGGAAGAGCTGTAATTACCAAAAACATTTGCACCGACAACGATATGGTAAGATCGTAACTAATAAAACTTTCAATAGCTGCAGGTTAGGAGACAGTTCTCCTGGAAATAAAATATGGTTTCAATAGTAACAAATAACGTTTTGTATTCTGAAAACAATTTAGGTAAATTAACAATTATTGCACTTGTTACAGGCCTCTTAATGTGGAACGTGGGAAAAATGCGTCTTGCTAGGTCAGCGGTACTACTCGAAAAAGCCTAATATCTTCTCTTTTCTCAGACAAATGAAAAGTAACAGATTATAGATTGTCTTCCTTAATCATTGTCGACACAGATAACTCATGCATATTGTCTTTGTCCTTTTCACTCGATGCACCTGACATAAAAAAATGACAATGTTTTTCACATATTACAGAAAAATATTAAGTCCTTTTTGTTTCAAGTATATTCGCAAGGTCAAATACGCCATGTATACATGGAAGAACCCTGGAGATACTAAAAGGTATAAGATAGATTATATAAAGGTAAGACAGAGATTTAGGAACCAGGTTTCAAATTGTAAGACATTTCCAGGGGCAGATGTGGACTCTGACCACAATCTATTGGTTATGACCTGTAGATTAAAACTGAAGAAACTGCAAAAAGGTGGGAATTTAAGGAGGTGGGACCTGGATAAACTCAAAGAACCAGAGGTTGTACAGAGTTTCAGGGATAGCATAAGGGAACAATTGACAGGAATGAGGGAAAGAAATACAGTAGAAGAAGAGTGGGTAGCTTTGAGGGATGAAGTAGTGAAGGCAGCAGAGGATCAAGTAGGTAAAAAGACGAGGGCTAGTAGAAATCCTTGGGTAACAGAAGAAATATTGAATTTAATTGATGAAAGGAGAAAATATAAAAATGCAGTAAATGAAGCAGGCAAAAAGGAATACAAAGTCTCAAAAATGAGATCGACAGGAAGTGCAAAATGGCTAAGCAGGGATGGCTAGAGGACAAATGTAAGGATGTAGAGGCTTATCTCACTAGGGGTAAGATAGATACTGCCTACAGGAAAATTAAAGAGACCTTTGGAGATAAGAGAACCACCTGTATGAACATCAAGAGCTCAGATGGCAACCCAGTTCTAAGCAAAGAAGGGAAAGCAGAAAGGTGGAAGGAGTATATAGAGGGTCTATACAAGGGCGATATACTTGAGGGCAGTATTATGGAAATGGAAGAGGATGTAGATGAAGATGAAATGGGAGATACAATACTGCGTGAAGAGTTTGACAGAGCACTGAAAGATCTGAGTCGAAACAAGGCCCCTGGAGTAGACAACATTCCATTGGAACTACTGACGGCCTTGGGAGAGCCAGTCCTGACATAACTCTACCATTTGGTGAGAAAGTTGTATGAAATAGGCGAAATACCCTCAGACTTCAAGAAGAATATAATAATTCCAATCCCAAAGAAAGCAGGTGTTGACAGATGTGAAAATTACCGAACAATAAGTTTAATAAGCCACAGCTGCAAAATACTAACACAAATTCTTTACAGACGAATGGAAAAACTAGCAGAAACCGACCTCGGGGAAGATCAGTTTGGATTCCGAAGAAATACTGGAACACGTGAGGCAATACTGACATTACGACTTATCTTCGAAGAAAGAGTAAGGAAAGGCAAACCTACGTTTCTAGCATTTGTAGTCTTAGAGAAAGCTTTTGACAATGTTGACTGGAATACTCTCTTTCAAACTCTAAAGGTGGCAGGGGTAAAATACAGGGAGCGAAAGGCTATTTACAATTTGTACAGAAACCAGATGGCAGTTATAAGACTCGACAGACATGAAAGGGAAGCAGTGGTTGGGAAGGGAGTAAGACAGGGCTGTAGCCTCTCCCCGATGTTATTCAATCTGTATATTGAGCAAGCAGTAAAGGAAACAAAAGAAAAATTCGGAGTAGGTATTAAAATCCATGGAGAAGAAATAAAAACTTTGAGGTTCGCCGATGACATTGTAATTCTGTCAGAGACAGCAAAGGACTTGGAAGAGCAGTTGAATGGAATGGACAGTGTCTTGAAAGGAGGATATTGGAATGTAGTCGAATTAAGTCAGGTGATGCTGGGGGAATTAGATTAGGAAGTGAGACTCTTAAAGTGTAAATGAGTTTTGCTATTTGGGGAGCAAAATAACTGATGATGGTCGAAGTAGAGAGGATATAAAATGTAGACTGGCAATGGCAAGGAAAGCGTTTCTGAAGAAGAGAAATTTGTTAACATCGAGTATAGATTTAAGTGTCAGGAAGTCATTTCTGAAAGTATTTGTATGGAACGTAGCCATGTATGGAAGTGAAACATGGACGATAAATAGTTTGGACAAGAAGAGAATAGAAGCTTTCGAAATGTGATGCTACAGAAGAATGCTGAAGATTAGATGGGTAGATCACATAACTAATGAGGAAATATTGAATAGGATTGGGGAGAAGAGAAGTTTGTGGCACAACTTGACTAGAAGAAGGGATCGGTTGGTAGGACATGTTCTGAGGCATCAAGGGATCACCAATTTAGTATTGAAGGGCAGCGTGGAGGGTAAAAATCGTAGAGGGAGACCAAGAGATGAATACACTAAGCAGACTCAGAAGGATGCAGGTTGCAGTAGGTACTGGGAGATGAAGAAGCTTGCACAGGGTAGAGTAGCATGGAGAGCTGCATCAAACCAGTCTCAGGACTGAAGACCACAACAACAAATACGCCAGGAGACGGCACAACGTGTCTGGAGGCACCCCGGATAGCGATCGGACACCAGCCTAAATGTTGCCCGCCATACGGCCCGACAACGAGGGGAGATGGTTTGGGGTGCCATTTTCTTTCATATAAAGACCCCTTAGGTTATCATACGCCGTTACAACATAGTGATACGTCGATGATACTCCACGGCCAGTTTTGTTGACCTTCATGGCAAGCCACCCTAAGCTTACGTTTCAGCAAGATAATGCGCGCCCGCCTACGGCGATAATTTCTACTGCTTGGCTTCGTGCTCGCTAAAACCTTCCTTGGCTAGCGAGGTCTCCAGATCTCTCCCCAGTTGAGATTGTTTGGAGGATTAATGACAAGACCCTCCAACCAGCAGGGGATTGTGACGATCTAGCATGTCAATTGGACAGAATTATAGTCTATTCACCGAGAGCCGGGATGAAACATAAACAGTGTCACGTGAGCGTCTACGCTCGTTTCCAGAGAAAGCATTCGGTGTTCACGTGATACGTAGGGGTGTGGAAAATTCTTGGCGCACGCTTTGCAGCTGGCGGCGTTCAGCTGGCTGCCGAGCTGTCACAGCGGACCGTGAAAAACCTGGGCAACAATGTACGAAATAAACTTAATAATAATGTTAAACTGAGTTCATTCTGTCGAAGCAGATTTACTTTCATTCAGGTTGCCAGCAAAATGCTCCATTCAAGCACAATTAATTGTTAATTTTAATAACAATACCAGTAATAATAATGATAAAGGACGAAACAAGGTTTACTCTATCGAACTTGAACTGTTTTCATTGAGGTTTATAACAAACCGCTCCTCTCTCTCCTCTATAATGCAGTCTAATTTCCACATTTGAGTTTCCACTTTTTCTACGACATGTAGGACGCACTTGTTCCAATCCTCTGTAGTCACTATTCTTACTGCTTCTACTAGGAGTACTTTTACTTCCGGCATTTTGTATGTTTTGTTTTTCGCTGCAACATAGCCTTTGATTCTGGCCCACACTAACTGGCCCATCACGACCAATCCATCGCCCAGGAAAGGTCATATCGAGATAGGCGCGGACGCCCAAACCCCAATCAGGCGGTGCACCGTCTTGCTGAAACAAGACATCGGGGTGATACTGAAGCAGCTGAGGAACAGCATACAATTGCAACATGTCCAGATACACTGCAGATGTGATGGTAGCCTCAGCGAAGAAGAATGGCCCGATAATTCGATTGTGCAATAGCGCGCACCAAACATTCACCTTTGGACTGCCTCTGGTGCACTCCATGACCTCGCCAAGGGGTTGAGAACCCCAAATGCTCACATTATGGCGATTCACTACTCCACTGACAAAAAAGGTCACTTCGTCGGAAAAGGCAATTCGTCTGAGATAACCATCATCGTCCTCAATACATGATAGCATTTCGACCGCAAAGACATATCGACGTGTAGTCATTGGGCAACAATGGAAGTGGAAGTTTACTGATGTGCGATAAAAAACTTTGACAGTTTGTAAACAATTAGACACCAGTTTCATGTTTGTATCTTACTTCTAACCTGAGTTACTAATTTATGTAATCAAGGAAAGACTTTTCCGACACCCTGTATATCTAAAAGTTCTTTCTTCAATATAACGTCTTCGAAATCGATGTTTTTAGATTTTAGTCACTCTGATATTTCGTTCTTATTGGAATCGGCATTGGGAACAATTTCTTTTCTCCGAGAGTGGTACGGCGCGTTATCAAGAACAATAACTGCATTTTCCTGAAGCCGAGGAAGAACATCTTGAAACCACTTCTCGAAGGTTTCGGCGCACATCTCCTCATGGTAATCTCCACTTTTCCACAAACATCCTTCAACGAACCCTGCTTTGGTGCAAATGTGTGCGATAATCAGACGTTTCCCTTTACCTGATGGGCCCTTACTTTCGGTGGATAATGCGGACAGAAACGCTTGTTTTGAGGAATTTATAGTGTCATCTACCCAGACGTAACTTCGGGTATGTCCTGCTTTCAGCCAAGTGTCGTCCAAATAGTAAATGGGTCTGCCTTCATCTCTCAACCGTTTAATGGTTCGAAGATAACGCCGCCTCCATAAAATGATGTCATCCCTGTCTATTAGCATGCTATCTCGCCCACGCCGGACATATTTGAAATTCATTTCTCTCAATAACTTATAAAATGTAGTTCTCCGAAAATTGCCCAGATCCGCATCTTCGTTCACGACTGTAAGAACTTTGTCAATTGTTGGCAATTCGTTACGAAGTCATCAACACTTTCAGAAAGTTTCTGTCGTAACTTTCCTGTCTTGGAAGACTTCAAAGAGTGTGTGGCCTTGTACTCACTTATCACACGATACACTGAAGAACGTCCAACATCTGTAGCTGCAGCTGTTTTCGAAACAATGTCACTCATCGACTGCTCTGGATGTAACAGTTCCGTTTTATACACATTAAGCACCATGTGCTTCTCAGAAGAACTTAATGATTTCTTCTTTGCTCGCTTCTTTGGTGGACTCAGAACTGACACGTCAACCTCACTCGCTGAATCCGTGGATGACATAATGAGGACAGCCGTATGTGATGCTAGTGAAATAAGTGAATATATAAAATAAGAAACCATGCGATGCTATTGGATGCGCACATAAACAGTGACTACAAAGACATATACTTACTCTAATAATCAACAACTAGTCTTTCAAGCGCCTTTACAGATGAACTTAAGATATCCTGAAATCGCCGCTGTACAACATCCACTAACGAGCTCACACCTGCAACTGAGACGGCCACACTGACTGAGCGCCGCGCCTGCGAACCACACAATGCATCGCTCATAAAGGACAAAGGGTTGCACCCATCGCATTCGAACAAACTACGAAATTAAATCCAAACCTTTCTGAAACTTTTCTCGCTTACATCCTCACAAAAAAAATTTAAAGGGGAAAAGTTTTTCGCTTACTATATTTCGGATGATGATTTGGTAAAAGTTCTGCATCAGACGTGAGATTTTAATTTATTACTTCACTATTACTGACTCTATTGGGCAGAAAATTTGCAGACGTTATCAACATATAGTACTGAAGGCAATTATAAAATTATTTTGCTGTGCGACACACAGTTTAGGAGATATGGCGTGATAAATATAGAGTAACGTGAAAAAACAACTTTTCCTGAAAGCTTAAATATTTCTCTTTTTCAGTGACGTGATATAAAAAAGGTGTCGGAAGGTAGTTCTCGGATCACTTTATCATATTCAGGTGCCAAATTATAAAAAACACGACTTTCATTTTTTAATTTCTGACGCCCCTCGACGGCAGCGCTGTGGTCACGCGCCTTGCCGTGTTTCTAGTTTCGGTGAATGGAGTTCAGGCACGATGTCTCTCAGGATGACATCCAGGAACTGCATTGATCAATGCCAAGCAGAATAACTGCTCGGATATGGGTCAGAGGTGGACCAACGCGTTATTGACTTGCTCAGTTTGTGAAGCCCTTCTTGAATAAATCATCCAATTTTTCTGAAAGTGTAATGATTTGTTTGTCTGTACGAGTACCCCACATCGACCAACTTTCGTCCTATTCGGCTAATTCCTTCGTTTGTGCACGTTATTATTATTATTTGTCTTGCGTATTAAAGCTTCATATCCAGATATTGGTAGTAAGACAGATGACTGAAAAGACGAATTTTGAAGTTAGTGCTAAGTGATCTTTTCCTGAAGATACTGACATAACTCTAAAGTGCTTTGTTAGACCCTGTCAGACGGACGTTTGTTTCCGTGTTCGTTCTGTCACCTTTGCTAAAAAGACTCCCTAAGTATTTGAAGATGTCAGCTGTCTTGAAAGTGAGTCCATACACAGTCTGAGGTGCATGATTTCGGGTTTTCTCGAGACAAAAATAAGCGCTGAGAATTCACTTGCTTGACAATACGTTTTATAAACGCCCAAATTCATACTGTTTAGGCTACAAAAATAAGGTGTCGGTAAACTGCCACCAACACCATAAAGCGTGGTAAACGGCCACCAACGCTACAAAGTATTAATGTCCGATTACCTTCAGTCACCGTCCACCCAGAGATATAAGACTGTGTATCATGTTATTTCATTAGGCTCAATGCATGTTTGTTTGCAATCTATGTAAAGAAGTAAGTATACACTGAGCTATGTTTTATGTTAGCACGATAATTCATCTCTAGTTAAGTATCTAAACTTGTCGTGATCTTCAGTCTGGAACCGCGTGACCGCTACGGTCGCAGGTTCGAATCCTGCCTCGGGCATGGATGTGTGTGGCATCCTTAGGTTAGTTAGGTTTAAGTAGTTCTACGTTCTAGGGGACTGATGACCACAGATGTTAAGTCCCATAGTGCTCAGAGCCATTTGAACCATTTGTCGCGATTCTGTAATCGAGTTCTTTTGTGCGGTAGCGCTCGAGTCGGAGAAAAGCCGGCTCGAATACTAGTGGTGGATAAAATTTTCCTGCATTAAATTCAAAACCTCTCTTCAGTGCCTCAGGAGGTGAGGAGATGTGACTCTGTTGGGCCGGCCAGGAAGGCCAAGCGGTTCTAGGCGCTGCAGTCTTGAACCGCGCGAACGCTACGGTCGCAGGTTCGAATCCTGCCTGGGGCATGGATGTGTGTGATGTCCTTAGGTTACTTAAGTTTAAGTAGTTCTAAGGTGTAGGGGACTGATGACCTCAGAAGTTAAGTCCCATAGTGCTCAGAGTCATTTGAACCATTTGACTCTGTTGGTGGTGTTCCGCGCCGGATGGGGGGCATTAAGCTCTACGGCACCCATGGTGGTCTCGAGAAGAGTGGGGATGTCGGCACCACGTTTCACTCTCTCCCTTCTCTCATTATCACTGTACAATACAAACATAACCCTACAGCAAACACGCGTCTATTACACTCACCTACATTCTACAACTACACGTTCGACACAACTCTCACATATCCGCAAGGAAAGGGGCCGTCGTGCGCAGACGAAGAACACCCTTTCCGACAGGCGGCTGAACCCAACGTATGGGATTTTCGAACGAACAGTGCCATGCGACATCTACATTTTTGACCTAAAATATGGGTGAGTCCGTGTAATTTTTAACCGGCTTAACTACACGTCACTTACGAATAATTTGTTTCTAGCGACTGTTTGCCTTTATGTGTTAAATCTAAAATGGGAGGCGAACCAAACAAAAGCAAGATGCTGCCGCGTCTTGTTTAAGGGCAACCTGCAGTATTTAACGGTGCACTGACTGAAGGACCATAAAATAGGGAATGGTGGAAGGGATAGAGAAGACAGATAGATTGGTAAATAGAAAGAGAGAGAGAGAGAGAGAGAGAGAGAGAGAGAGAGAGAGAAACAGCTTGTGTCAGAGACAGCAAAGGACTTGGAAGAGCAGTTGAACGGAATGGACAGTGTCTTGAAACGAGGGATCACCAATTTAGTACTGGAAGGCAGCGTGGAGATGAAGAAGCTTGCACAGGATAGAGTAGCATGGAGAGCTCCATCAACCAGTCTCAGGACTGAAGACAGCAACAACAATTCTTAAACGGCTTAACTACACGTCACTTACGAGTAATTTGTTTCTATCGACGGTTTGCCTTTATGTGTTAAATCTAAAATGGGAGGCGAACCAAACAAAAGCAAGATGCTGCCGCGTCTTGTATGAGGGTGACAACCTGCAGTATTTAACGGTACACTGACTGAAGGACTATAAAATAGTGAAAATGGTGGAAGGGATGGAGAAGACAGATAGACTGGTAAAGAGAGAGAGAGAGAAACAGCTACTTTACAATTTTGTGTACTGCCGTGGAGGAGTAGTCGACTCTTGTGGAGAAATCCAAGCGAACAGCGTACTCCAGAGGTGTTAATGTATCTAACAAGTGTATGTGTTTGCAGCCTTGGCTCGGCGTTGCATCTGAATTGGCACATTAGTTATCAGTGCTGAGGTCAGACGTCAGCGGCATCCGGACTCCGGCTACAGCCCCCCCCTATTATGCCTTCTGACCTAGGCACTTGCCACTACTGTATGTTTAGAAATTGTTGTCGATGTTCTAGGAGAACGGCCAGGTAATCAGTGCGACTGTCTCATGGGGGTCAAAATCTACGTCTGCATCGACATCTACAAGATTACTCTGCAATTCACAATTAAGTGCCTGGCAGGGGTACATGGAACCACCTTAAAGCTACTCCTTTACCGTCCCACTATCGAACAGCGCGTGGGAAAAACGAACACTTAAATCTTTCCTTCCGAGCTGTGATTTCTCTCAGTTTACTATTATGACCGTCCCTTCCTATGTAGGTGTCTCCAACAAAATATTTTCACACTCTGAGAAGAAAAGAGGAAGTTGGTGATTGAAATTTCACGAGAACGTGCTCCTGTGGCAAAAAAACTCTTTGTTGTAATGACTTTCTCCCGAATTTACGTATCATATCCATGGCTCTCTCTCCCCTTCTTTAAACGTTTTTGACAGCCTCCGTCATTCCTGTCGGATGTGTATCCCACAAAGCACTACAGTACTCCAAAAGAGGGCGGACAAGCGTAGTGTGCGAGGTCTCCTTAGTGGACCAGTTACATTTTCTAAGTGTCTTGCTAGTAAATCACAGTCTTTTGTTTTCTTTTCCCACATCATCGTCTATGTCATCGCTCCAAAGCTGTTTGTAGCTATAATCCCTAAGTACTTAGCTGAATTTACAGCTCTTAGATTTGTCTGATTTATCGTGTAAT
The DNA here is from genome assembly GCF_021461385.2 of Schistocerca piceifrons. Lineage (NCBI taxonomy): Eukaryota > Metazoa > Arthropoda > Insecta > Orthoptera > Acrididae > Schistocerca > Schistocerca piceifrons. Next base: position 793,472,838 of record NC_060140.1, read on the forward strand.
CGGAATTTAGCTGATTGCTTTTAGTATTCAAGTGATGAATTCAAGCTTTTCGCTATTTAGAGTCAATCGACACTTTTTGCATAGTACAGATATCTTGTCTAAATCGTTTTGCAATTGATTTTCATCATCTGCTGACCTTACAAGACAGTAAATGACAGCATCATCTGCAAACAATATGAGTGGGCTTATCAGATTGTCTTTTGCATCGTTTATGAAGGCCAGGAACAGCAGAGAGCCTATGAAACTATTTCTTCTGTTTTGCTCATTGACTTTCCGTCAATTATTACGAACCGTGACCTTTCTAACTGGAAATCACGAATCCAGTCACACAACTGAGACTATACTTCATAGCCAAAAAATTCGAATAGAAGTCGCTTGCGAGGAACATTTTCGAAAGCCTTCTGGAAATCTAAAAGTATGGAATCAATTCACATCCAATGGTGATAGCACTCATTACTTCGTGAGATTAAACAGCTAGTTGCGTTTCACAAGAACGATATTTTCTGAGTCAATAAATTGTTTTCTTCGAGGTAATTCATAATGTTTGAGCACAGTATATGTTCCAAAACCCTGATACGAAGTAAGTGATATGGGTCTGTAATTCAGTGGATTACTCCTGTCTTCTTTCTTGGGTATTGGTATGACTTGTACAACTGTCTGGTCTTTGGGTACGGATCTTTCTACGAGTGAACTGTTGTGTATGATTACTACGTATGGAGCTGTTGTATCAGCATACTCTGAAAGGAACCTGACTGGTATACAATGTGGACCGGAGGCTTTGCCTTTATTATGTATTTTGAGTTGCTCCGCTGCATCGAGGATCTCTACTTCTAAGTTGCTCATGTTGGCAGTTGTTATTGATTCGAATTCTGGAATGTTTACTTTGTATACAGGCGTACTCTGCAAGCCACCATGCGGTCCATGGCGAAGGGTACTATGTACCACTACTAGTCATCTCCTTTCCTCTTTCACTTGAAAATGGAGCGAGGGATAAACGACTGTCTATACGCTTCGTACGAGCCGTGGTTACTCTTATGTTGCTTCCGAGGTCTTTATGCGAGATGTACGTTTGTGGCAGTAGAACCGTTCTACAGTCTGTAGCAAATTACAGTTGTCTGAACTTTCTCTATAGTGTTCCGTCGATGGAGCCTTTTCGTCGCTCCAGGGATTTCAGTCTGAGTGCACGGAGCGCTTCCGTAATACTCGTTTCTTGATTTAACTCACCTGTAACAAATCTAGCCGCCTGCCTTTGTATGCTTGGAAATCTCCCTTTAACCTGACATGTTGGAGATCCCAAATACTCGAACAGTACTCAAAAATGGGTCGCGCAAGTTTCCTGTACGTGGTTTTCCTTATGTATGAGCTGAACTTTCCTAGAACTGTCCCAACAAACCAAAGGTGACCATTCAACTTCCCTACAATCGACCTTACGCACTCGTTTTCATCTTACGTCGTTTTACAACGTTACGCTTAATTGTACTATCTGTCACAAGAAAATATTTATGCCTCGCATAGCTGTGTTGATATGCGATATGGAGAACTTATGACTTTAGTACAGAAGGTTTCAATATACAATTTCTTGGTAAAACTGTTAACTTGAATTATACGTTTTAAATGTTAACCTGTCCTACCAAGATGTTTTTTATAATAATATATTATACGTCGACTTAAAAATGGTACTTCCTACTGAAACTAGTCACCAATAAAGCATTCACTAAAGGCAGCTTATAAACATGGATTTGGGTGGGTTGTTTAGGGAAGGAGACCAGACAGCGAGGTCATCGGTCTCATCGGATTAGGGAAGGATGGGGAAGGAAGTCGGCCGTGCCCTTTAAGAGGAACCATCCCGGCATTTGCCTCGAGTGATTTAGGGAAATCACGGAAAACCTAAATCAGGATGGCCGGACGCGGGATTGGACCATCGTCCTCCCGAATGCGAGTCCAGTGCCTAACCACTGCGCCACCTCGCTCGGTAAACATGTATTTCTTCAAATATAAGTTGCACTGTTAACTTTAAATGCGGACATTTTAGGTTAGGCTTTACCGTGACTGTTATTGACATTAAATGAAACAACAAGTTTACTGTTACCAGTCACCGTTTTATTTATCCCCACGACGCGTTTCAGAGGTTTAAACCTCCATCATCAGGTGGATTTCCATTAGTTCGTATGACATTTGTGTGTGTGTGCGTGTGTTACGATTTTTTGGAGGAAGTTGTACACTGTCTAGTGAAGAAACAAGACACTATTTCAGAACATGGTTTTGGGTTTCTTCTGACAAAAAGTAAACTTATCTAACGGTAAGCATAAAGTAGGTAAAACAGAGTACCTCCAGTGGTCACAGGTTCCTTTCGCTGACACAACACATCACATGTAAACTGTCATATTTGTAAACAAATATGGCGTCTGGAAACTGCTGTGTGCAAGGTCGTATAGCAGAGGGAGAAGACCTTATCGCAAAGTACGGAGAATATACATCGTGGAGGTATTTGTTTTGAGGTGTCGAATACGTGTGTTGGAATAAATACTTCGGGTGGCATATAAATCCGATTTTGACAAGTTAAAACAGCTTAAACTTCATACTCTTTTATACAATCAGGTGAAATGTTAAAATGTTTATAACCATCAGGTGAAATGTTACAGACTTTAAGTACAATAATCATTTTGGCTACAGCGGTAAAATTACACATAAACAACAATTTTGATTGGGATTAATAGATAGATATGAAAGGCTGGAGGCAGAAGCTTCCTTCAGGATAACGACATCGCTCGACTAGAGTGGCCAGCATGTTCTCCAGACATCAACCCTATCGCACATGCCTGGGATAGATTGAAAAGGGCTGTTTATGGATGACGTGCCCCACCATCCATTCCGAGGCATCTACGCCTAATCGCCGTTGAGGAGTGGGACAATCGGGATCAACAGTGCCTTGATGAACTTGTGGACAGTATGCCGCAACGAATACAGGCATGCACAAATGCGAGAGGACGTGCTACTGGATGTCAGAGGTACCGATGTTTACAGCAGTTTGGTGCACCATCTCTGAAGGTGTCGCTGTATGGTGGTACAACATGCAATGTGTGGTTTTCATGAGCAATAAAAAGGGCGGAAATGATGTTTGTGTTGATCTCAATTCCAATGTTCTGTGCAGGTTCCAGAACTCTGGGAACCGAGGTGATGCAAAACCCGTTTTGATGTGTGTACTATTTCGTACATACGGGAGTTGTCCGTTGGTCATATTACAGTATATACTTGTTGTAGCTGGGATTCACAGTCGTACAAAACTTACTGAAGGACATCATCTTTATGCCAGTGACTGTTATAGGTTTTTTATTGCACTATTGCAATTTCGGCCTTAGGCCATTATCAAGTGCTGATGTTATGGCTTTAAGCCATGGCAATGTAATGTAAGCTGACTACCAAGTCTGCAGCTGTAGTCTAATGCATTTGTGACTAGTGATGTGTTAACCAACATGAGCATTTGTAGATCATGTTATTTTATGGTGTCTGAATATGCGTGCTCGCCGTATGTAACAACGACACGAATGTATTTAACAGGATTGACAACGACATACAAATGTGTCAGCTTACATTACGTTGACGTGGCTTAAAGCCATAATATCAGCACTTGATAATGGCCTAAAGCCGAAATTGCAATAGTGCAATAAAAAACCTATAACAGCCACTGGCGTTAAGATGATTTCCTTCAATAAATATTATGGTATGTTTGCACTGTTCTCTACTGTGCACGATTTCTTGAACGTGAAATTTAAAACTTCGGCTTTCGTTTTACTGTATTCCACTGCCACACCAGACTGGTCAACAAGGGACTGAATGGGAGTCCTAGACCCGCTAAGCGATTTTACATAGGAGCACGTCCGCGCCCTAGTTGGGCGCCATCTGTGGCAGCTCTCTGAGGCCTGTCCTGTGTCGGGCGTTCCGTTCGCGGTCCGTGCCCGCCAGGTGCTGCTCCTGAGGTTTTTACCCCTCCCTGGTGCTCCCACGGACGTCCGCGCCCGGCTCGTCCACCATCTGTGGCCGTGGCAGTTGTCTGGGGCCGGGCCCGCATGTGGCGTTCCGTTCGTGGTCCGCGCCCGCTTGGCGCTGCTCCCGAGGTGTTGGCACTTCCCTGGTGCACCGACGACGTCCGCGCCCGCCTAGTCCACCATCTGCAATTGTGGCAGCTCTCTGAGACCCGTCTCGCGTCAGGGGCTCTGCTCGCGGTCCGCGCCCGCCTGGCGCTGCTTGTAAGGTGTTGTTTCTTCCCCGGTGCTCCCTCGGACGTCTGCGCCCGACTTGGTCTCCATCTGTGGCAGCTCTCTGAGGTCTGTCCTTTGTTGGGCGCTCCATTCGCGGTCCGCGCCCGTCTGGCGCTGATCCTGCGGTGTTGGCACTTCCCTGGTGCTCTGGCGTTCGTCCGTGCTCGGCTCGTCCATCATCTGCGGTCGTGGCGGCTGTCAGAGGCCCGTCCTGCGTCGGGAGTTGCGTTGGCGGTCCACACCCACCTGGCGCTACTCCTGCAGTGTTACTACTTCTTGAGGAGTTTGTTGGTTCATTTCGTTGAGCCCTGATAAGCTCCAGAGCCGGACTCCACCTCGAGCTGAGCTGGTAACCGCTGTCTCAGTTTATTAGGTTGTCTGTGACCTTGATGTCGATGGCCTCCTTTATGACACTGTCCCAAAATCTTGGTGTCTGTGTCACAATTTTGGTGTTGTTATAGTCCATTGAGTGGCCGTGCTCCAGACAGTGCTCCGCTATGGCAGATTTTGTTGCCTGTCCGAGTCTGGTGTGCCTCTGGTGTTCTTTGCACGTGACGTCCACTGTCCTGGTTGTCTGGCCAATGTATGACTTTCCACACTGGCACGGGATGTTGTAAATGCCTGGTTTATGTAGCCCCCGGTCGTCCTTCACACTCCCTAGCATGGTCCCAATTTTGGAGGGTGGACAGAAGATACTCTTTATATCATATTTTGAAAGAATTCTGCTGATCTTTGCAGAAATAGGTCCAGCATATGGCAGGTATGCCACCTTCTTCGCCTCCTCTGGCTCCTCTTGTGTACCCTGTGGTTGACTGGTAGTACGAAGTGCCCTTTGGATGTCTGTGAAGAAGTATCCATTTCTGCTGAACACCAGCTGTAGATGTTCTATCTCTGTGGCCAGACTTTTTGTATCTGACAGAGCTCGAGCCCTGTGAACTAATGTTTTCAAGACTCCATTCTTCTGTGCTGGGTGGTGGCAGCTACTGGCTTGAAGGTATAAGTCAGTGTGGGTGGGCTTACGATACACACTGTGCCCCAAAGTGCCATCTGCCTTCCTCTTGACCAGGACATCGAGGAATGGGAGTTGTCCATCCTTCTCTAGCTCCATACTAAATATTATACTTGGGTGGCGTGAATTTGGATGTTCCAAAAAGTCATCCAGCTTCTCCCTACCATGGGGCCAAATGACAAAAGTGTCATCAACATACCTAAGAAAGCACTTGGGTTGGTAAGTGGCTGATGCAAGTGCCTCCTCTTCGTACCTTTCCATGAAAAGGTTGGCTACCACAGGTGATAAAGTGCTGCCCATTGCCACTCCTTCCATTTGCTCATAAAATTGACCCCCATAAAGAAAATATGTTGAGGTCAGTACATGCTTGAACAGGTCGAGCAGGGCACCATCAAACTTCTCTCCAATAATATTGAATGAATCGGTGAGTGGCACTCATGTGAAGACCGACACCACATTGAAACTGACCATGATGTCAGGGTCCACGATGTGTAGCTGCCTTAGCCATTGTAGGAAGTCCTCCGAGCTCCAAATGTGGTGTGCACATTTGCCCACATATGGTGCCAATATCTTCTTCAGGTATTGTGCAGTGAGGTATGTCACTGCACAGATGTTACTGACAAAAGGTCTAAGAGGGACCCCCTCCTTATGGACCTTATGGACCTTGGGGAGTCCATTGAGTCTGGGTGGTACAGGTGCTTTGGGATAAAGCTTCTTGGTGACCTGTTCATATAGACCTGTCTCCTTCAGCAACTTCCGGGTCTTCTTGCCCACCTTGTCAGTGGGGTCACCATCTAGTGGTTTGTAAGCAGTGTCTTCCAGAAGTTGTCCAACATGTCTGAAGAGATCTGCAGGGAGACCTGCAGGGCACTCACCAGGACGAAGCCCCCCAAATCCAACATCTCGAGCCAGGAGAGGGTGGCACTCAGGCAGCTACGAGAGGATGACAGCATTGTAGTTCTCCCAGCTGATAAGGGTAACTCCACGGTCATCTTAAACAAGTTGGAGTATGATAGGAAGGTGCAACTCCCATTCCTGGATGCCCTGGTCAAGAGGAAGGCAGATGGCACTTTGGGGCACAGTGTGTATCGTAAGCCCACCCACACTGACTTATACCTTCAAGCCAGTAACTGCCACCACCCGGCACAGAAGAATGGAGTCTTGAAAACATTAGTTCACAGGACTCAAGCTCTGTCAGATACGGAAAGTCTGGCCACAGAGATAGAACATCTACAGCTGGTGTTCAGCCGAAATGGATCCTCCTCCACAGACATCCAAAGGGCACTTTGTACTACCAGTCAACCACAGGGTAACAAGAGGAGCCAGAGGAGGCGAAGAAGGTGGCATACCTGCCATATGCTGGACCTATTTCTGCAAAGATCAGCAGAATTCTTTCAAAATATGATATAAAGAGTATCTTCTGTCCACCCTCCAAAATTGGGACCATGCTAGGAAGTGTGAAGGACGACCGGGGGCTACATAAACCAGGCATTTACAACATCCCATGCCAGAGTGGAAAGTCATACATTGGCCAGACAACCAGGACGGTGGACGTCATGTGCAAAGAACACCAGAGGGACACCAGACTCGGACAGGCAACAAAATCTGCCATAGCGGAGCACTGTCTGGAGCACGGCCACTCAATGGACTATAACAACACCAAAATTGTGACACAGACGCCAAGATTTTGGGACAGTGTCATAAAGGAGGCCATCGACATCAAGGTCACAGACAACGTAATAAACCGAGACAACGGCTACCAGCTCAGCTCGGGGTGAAGTCCGGCTCTGGAGCTTATCAGGGCTCAACGAAATGAACCAACAAACTCCTCAAGAATTAGTAACACTGCAGGAGTAGCGCCAGGTGGGTGCGGACTACCAATGCAACTCCCGACGCAGGACGGGCCTCTGACAGCCGCCACGACCGCAGATGATGGACGAGCCGAGCACGGACGACCGTCAGAGCACCAGGGAAGTGCCAACACCGCAGGATCAGCGCCAGACGGGCGCGGACCGCGAATGGAGCGCCCAACAAAGGACAGGCCTCAGAGTTTTTTTTTTTTTTTTTTTTTTTGTGTCACGTGGTGTTTTACAGTTCCTTCGGCTTCGCTGAATCTACGTGTCTTTGTGTGTGGTTTGGTTTTGTTATTCTCTGTGATTAATTTTTTATTGACAAAAATAATCGTTGGCTTTGGAGGGCATGGTCGGTAACAATAAGGCCTTGCGGCCCCCGACCATCCTCGATTTATGATGCGTTGGTTTTGTTGTTTGGTTCTGTGCAGTGGGTGCAGCGGGTACTGCTTCCCACTGCTTTCCTTTTGTAGCATTGCGCCAGTCGCCGCTCGGCGAGATGTGGTCGTCGTTCCGTGGCGGCCGCTGTGCTCGTTGTTTCCCGACGCTTGCCCGCTGGGTACGGGCGTCGTACATTCGTTGATCTGCAGCAGGTCTGCGTCTCACTTTAACATTTATTCTCAAAACATCTAGTCTATTGTGTTTTTAGGCTAGTTTACTCTATGTAGCTAAGGGTGGTCATGCAGCCAACAGAGAGTGTGGGGGGGGGGGGGAGTGGGGTTAGTCACTACATCTTAGGTTTAGTTTGGGTCCTACGCTAAGTTGCTTGGGTACGAAAACGGTAACCCAAGCATATCTCGATTTACACATTTATCTAATGCTATTAGGTCACAACAATGGAGCACAATCAGCTAGAAAAATTTTAACTACTAATCAAGGCACAAACAATTTAAACATATTTCTGTTCCCTATTGGTTCCCAACATGGGAGCAAGGATTTTCAAGTACAATAACGGGTATATTATGTTAAGGGGAGTGCTACTGGACTAAGCTAGAACGAAATCCTATTAAACTATTAGGCTTTTCACTATTGCTTACTAATCTATGGGGTCTTGTATGATTTGGCGTGGCACTCTCTGCCTGTGCCACGTTCGGGTATCACAGTACCTGTGCCCCTGAGTTGTCTACAGTTTTCTCTAGTTTCTTCTAGTTTGTCAAATAGTGTTGTTACTAGTCTTTTTACTATGTCTTGTATCCTCTCGATTTCCACTGTTTCGTGGAGCTCTCGTACGGGTGTCCACGGTGGGGCGTCCAGAATCCACCTTAGTACCTTGTTTTGCACCCTTTGCAACTTTTTGTGGTTGGTCTGGCACGTGATTCCCCACGCAGAACACCCGTACGTTAATGCTGGGAGGACTGTTGTTTTGTATAGTGTTCGTTTTGTTTCCATCCACATCTCCCTGCTGAGGAAGAAGGGCAGGAGGGCTTTTGCGAGGTTTATACCTCTCTTCCGCTTTTCCCCGATGTGAAGGTGAAACAACATTTTTTTGTCTAGTGTTACGCCCAGGTACTTCACAGAGTCTCTCCACAGTAATTCTTGGGCGTTTAGGGACGGCTGGTTTCTGAGTACCGGCCGCTTTCTTGTGAAATAGACAGCTATAGTTTTGTCTGCGTTTAATGTCTTTTGTTTCCCCTACACCAGTCTTCTACCATGTCTAGCTGCCTTTGGAGGCGTGCTATGTTTGAGTGGTGCTGCCTGCCACTCGTGTAGAAGGCTGTGTCATCCGCGAATTGGGCTATCCTAGCATGCGGCGTCAGGGAGATGTCGTTTGCGTATATATTGAAAAGTGTGGGTGATAGGACCGACCCCTGGGGGATGCCGGCCCTCAGGGTCTTTCTTGAGGGGTGTTTTCCGTCTACCTCAACAAGAAACGTCCGGTCTGTCAGAAAGCTGTCTATTAATTTTGTGTACACATCGGGGATCGTCGTATTGTGGTGTATCTTAAAGGTCAAGTTGTCGTGCCAAACCTTGTTGTATGCCTTTTCCCAATCGAGGAATACTGCTGCTGTTGAGTTTGTGTAGTTGAAATTGTGTGTAATGTGCTCTGTTAGTCGAAGGACTTGTAGCTCTGCAGAGACCTTTTTCTGGAACCCAAATTGTTCCGGTCTGATGGTTTCATCGTCTATGAGACATTTGTTGATCCTGTCCAATACTACTCTTTCAAGTGTTTTCCCCATTGTAGAGAGTAAACTGATAGGGCGGTGGTTTGCCGGTAGTTTTGGGTCTTTCCCTGCCTTTGGGATTGTAATAACTTTTGCTGCCTTCCAGGCCACAGGGAATTTTTGTAGCAGCATGCAGCTATTTATTATGCGTGTTAGCAGGACTAGTGGTTTCTTGGAGAGGTTCTTTAGATGTATGTTTGAAATTTTGTCTAGTCCTGGATCGGATCTGCCCTTTCTGCAGGCTATTATTTTCCTTATATGTGTTGGTGTTGTGAGTTCTGGTGCTGTTTGTGTCGGTGTGTCTCGGAGATTTTGAACTGTTTGTGTGACATTTTCTTCCTCAAGCTGTTCTGCGGCTGCGAGGTCGATCTGTGGTGTTGTGTTTTGCTCCTCGTACGTGTCCGCAAACAGTTCGGCTTTCGACAAGGCATCAAACACGGTACCCTGGGGTCCTAGCATAGCCCTTTTTGCTGGTCGCTGCTGTCGAATGTTTTTGACCAGTTGCCACTCGTCCTGGGTTTGGAGGCAGAATGTCTCCATCCTGTCTTCCCAGGTTTCTGCGCGCCATTCTTTTAGCCGCTTTTCGAGTTCACGAGACAGTCTGTTCATTTCTCTCTGCTCCCGTGGATCCCTGCTTCTTTGCCACAGTTTTCTGTGTCTGTTTTTCTGGCATCGGAGCTCCCGCAGTAGCGGAGGGAGTTCTGTCTCATGTCTATCCGGTAGTATTGTGGTTGTCCTGGTCTGTTTTATGGCTTTTTGTATTTTCGATGTCAGGTATTCGACAGCATCGTCCAGATTTTCCTCTGACGACAGGTCCAGTGTTGGGTCTATTGTGTCTGTGAGGACCCTGCGATACTGTTCCCAGTTTATGTTTATCACTTTCCCTGGGACGTCCGGGATAGAGTTCATCCTGCGGAGCCTCACTAGTACCGGATTATGGTCAGACGTTAGGTACTGGATCGTATCTAATGTGACGTCGTCTCCAATGTTTTTCGTCAGCAATACGTCCAGGACGTCTGGTCTGTGTCCGGCTATGATTGGGACGTGTGTCGCGTCGTCCGGGCCACGGACGATGTAGTGGTACGCGTCCTCCAGTTGCAGGAGTTTTGTTCCTTTCGGGTTCGTTGTGCGGGAATTCCACGCTGGATTTTTAGCGTTTAGGTCCCCGCCCAACGCCACCCTATGGTGCCTGTCGAAGATCACTCTGAGGTCTTCTTCCAGTAACTGGCGGTTTGGGTCTAGGTATGCTGCCCCCACCGTCAATTTCCCTCTTTCCGTGTTTATTGTGACCAGAGTGACCTCGATGTCCTGCACCAGAGGCGCATCCACCACATCGTGCGGAATTTTCCGTTTTAGGAACACGGCCGTACCGCCTCCTCGTTGATTTTGTCTGTCGGTGCGGTAACCCGTCATGTTCCGCAGTTTAAAATTATCGCAGGGCCGTGTTTCGGAGACTAACAGGACGTCCACATTGTGATCCGATATGAACGTCTGTAGCTCCGTCTTTTTGTTTTTGATGCCGTTTGCATTCCAGATGCAAAGTGTTGTGTCAGTGTTTTGTCTGCCTCGTTGCGCCATCTTTACATGAATGCACTAAGCAGACCCTGTAGTATTATGTGTGTCTTTTCCGTCCTGTCCGATGCTTGACGGAGCGCGTTTGTCATGTGTAATATTGTTGTGACGATGTTTGAGTCCTGCTCGAGGGAACGGATCGTGTTTATGATCACCCATAGGGCTTCCACGAGCAGTCCTTTCTCATTTGTGTGTAGTGTGGCAGTGGTTTTTTGTTTGTTTTGTGTTGTCTCTTGTTGCGTCTGCATTCGTTTTTCGTGTTTGTTTGGATGTGGTTTGGTGTTTTGTCGGTCGTTGGTGGTATTAGTGCCTCTCTGAAGGAGCGGCGGCGAGGTGTTGGCGTGTTCTTGTCTGTGCCTGCTGCCTCCGCGTGTGCGGCTGCGGCAATGTCCGGATGGACTTGTTGTCGTGCAGGGAGAGGTGGAAACTGTGGTCTTGTTTGTTGTGAGCGTGGGGGGCGTGCGCCCTCTGTTGGGTGTGAGTTTGATCTGTCTGCTCTTCGTGTTGTTTTTTCTGTTTCGTCATTTGTCGCCTGTTGTATTGTTTCCCCTGGAGTGGGGACTCTTACTGGGAGGTTTTCTCTGTTTGTTTGGTCGTGTTTCGTCTGTGGTGAGTCTCTTAACTCCTGGTTGGGGTCTGTCCTCGTCTGTCTTTCGCCCTTACTTTTGTTTTGTCAGGGTTGCCTGTTTTTCGAGGGCGCACGCTGTTTGTGCTGTTCCTCTGTCGGCTGACTGGGGCGGTGTACATACTTTTGGTGTTCCGGGCAGCCTTTCCAAGATGCTGGATGGTCTCGGGAGGACAATACACACTTTGGCGGCTCGCTCTCTGGTTTCCGGCAGTCTTTTGTGGCGTGGAGGCCCACGCACTTTGCGCACCTCGCCGGCATGTTACAATAGTTTGCCGTGTGCATTAGGCACTGGCAGCGGTGACACTGCGCGCGACCTTCCTTGGGATGGTAGGTTTCTACCGTCACCTTTGTGTGGAGGATGTACCGCACCTCATATATCCTCTCACCGCCCAAGTCCCTGGGGAGGGAGACTTTGTACGTTTGCTCTCGGATGAGCCTTCATGAATTACGTGCTCGTTTTTTGAACTGGTGCACGTATGTAGGTCTGAAACCTTTCTCTACCAGGGCCTCTCGTAATTCCTCCTCTAGGACTTGGGCTGGTAGGCCGTGGACGACCACGTGTAAATCCTTTTTCTCGGGCGGTTGGTGGTTAAAATGCGGTACATCCCTTTCTATAAGAAAGGCTGCCGCGGCATAGTAATCTCTAAGGGACTCGAAATTATACTTGACCGAGTCACCCCGGAAGATGGACTTTATGGGGCCTGATATCTTGCTTTTTATATCTTTGTTTAGTTTGGTGTACCCCTCTAATTGGTACACCACTATTGGTGGTACATTTCTTGGATTTGTCTCGTCCTCTCCGCTGTCGGTGGGCTGTTGTTGACCCGCGACGGCGGGAGTCGAGTTGTCGTCGTGTGACGTAGTGGTGAAAGCTGCTGGTGTATCCCCTGGTGGTGTTTGTGGTGGTGGCGGTGGCGGGTTGACGTCTGTGGAGGCGGTTTGCTCACCTTCCTCATCCGAGTCCCCTAAGGCGTCAAATCGGTTGGGACTCTCGAAATTGTGTGGTATATTTGTGGGGATCAGTGACTTCCTTTTCCCTGCCCCTTGCTGTTGTCGTGGGGTGGAGTTTTCTGGTGTGTTCGTCGTCGTCGGTCTGCTCGCAGATGCGGAGGTCGACGCGACGCGGTTGGTTGGGCTTTGTTGCGTGTGTTTCGTGCTGCCGACGCGAGTGCCCTTTGTGTTCTTTTGTGGCGCGGACAGAGCGCGATTTTGGCGGCTCTGACAGGTTGTGGAGTATTTGGCGCTCGCCGGTTTGGCGAGTTTTTTTTAGCCATTTCTTTTGCTAAAATTTCACTCTCCTTTTCTCGTCCCCGCTGCTCAGCGGGAGAAAGGAGTCGTGGTGTTGTGTTGTTTGGCACGGTCGTGCCGTCTGTTTGAGTCTTTTCCCCGTCTGGTGTTTTGTTTTTTGCCAGTTTTGTATGGGGTCCTATTTTCCCCATTTTCTGGCTGGTGGAGGTGGTAGTTGGTATACCTCACGGGGAGGGCATTTTCTCCTATGGTTATGGTTTTTGAAGGAGACAACTTTCCCTGTTCGCGAAAGTTCACTTTGCGCTGATTTATTGACCCTGTCCTGGCAAAGCGCGGGCTTGTCCCGCCGCAGCAGGGGCCCTGACCTTGCAGCGTTCCAGAGCTGCCACAGATGGAGACCAAGTCGGGCGCGGACGTCCGAGGGAGCACTGGGGAAGAAACACCACCTTACAAGCAGCGCCAGGCAGGCGCGGACCGCGAACAGAGCCCCCGACGTGAGACGGGCCTCAGAGAGCTGCCACAACTGCAGATGGTGGACTAGGCGGGCGCGGACGTCCGTCGGAGCACCAGGGAAGTGCCAACACCTCAGGAGCAGCGCCAAGCGGGCGCGGACCACGAACGGAACACCACATGCGGGTCCGGCCCCAGACAACTGCCACGGCCACAGATGGTGGACGAGCCGGGCGCGGACGTCCGTGGGAGCACCAGGGAGGGGTAAAAACCTCAGGAGCAGCAGCTGGCGGGCGCGGACCGCGAACGGAACGCCCGACACAGGACAGGCCTCAGAGAGCTGCCACAGATGGCACCCAAGTCGGGCGCGGACGTCTGAGGGAACACCGGGAAAGAGACAACACATTACAAGCAGCGCCAGGCGGGCGCCGACGGCAAAGGGAGCACCCATCGCCCTCTGGGCATAAATACTGGACAAGATCCTCCAATACGGCCTAGGAGGTTGTCGTTGAGTCCGTCGACTCCGACGCCACCATCAAGCTCCAGGCCGCGAACTGGAATGACTACAGGGCCCTGAAGGCCCTTGTGGCTGCTCACACAGTGGACGCCCGGGAAAGAGGAGCGATGGGTCAGAAGACTCGTCGCAAAGAAGTCACCAAGGCGCTCCTGAGGGGACTGCCTTGGATTTTCACGGAGCGAGCAGTGAAAGAAGGGCTGCGCCGCCAAGGTTTTGTTGAGGCAACTGTCAGGTTGCACAACAAAACCAATAAGAAGAAACCGCCGCTGTTTATTGTCGCCACACCAGCGGCAGACAATGGCGGGGACATCCTCGGAATCCGAAAGCTCTTGGGCTTTCATGTGCAGCCAGAGACTCCCCCCCCCCCCCCCCCCCCCCGGACACGAAGCCACAGTGCTTCAAGTGCCAGGAGGAAGGGCATGTGGCAAAGCACTGCCGCAACGCCGCCAGGTGCGTCAAGTGCCGACGTCACCATGACACCTGCACCTGTACCAGCACGAAAGACGTCCAACCGACGTGCGCCCGCTGCGGCGGTGAGCACTGGCGCGGATGCCAGGCCTTCAACTGCCGAAATCCCGCCACAGCACAGGAAACGGCGCCCCAGGCAAAGAGGCGACGCCGCAGAAGAAGGAGACGGCAACGTCCTGCAGCTGCTGCGAGCAACGGAGGGACAGAGGCAACAGCGAGAGGAGGAGGCCCTCCAGGAGGCGGAAACAAGATTCCGCATGGTTCTCCATGCGGAGATGGAGGCCGCCTGCCTCACTCTGCGTGAATCCCTCCGCCACAATACAAACAAGGAGACGCAGGCGGTGCAGACGTATGAGCAGCACAAGGGCGACGGGCCGGCAACACACCCCAGTCGTGAACACGCCACACAAACGGCCTTGCCGAAGAGGATGACCATCAGTCGAGCCACACAAGCCTCATCAGAAGTCAAAGGATCACCGGCAGCACAAAAGGACACAAGCGTCCAGACCAAGGAGTTCGTAAATCACTGGGCCTGTCTTGTAGACAACGAAATCCTGGACGTCACCAACCCGAACTTGGCCGACCGCGATGAACACCAAATGAGCTTCCTGCAAAGCGGGGAGCTCATAAGAAGAAAGGCGGAAGCCCGAGAGGAGAAGTACAGAAGAGAGCAAGAGGAAGAGCGCGACAGAAGACGCGAAGCCGCCCTTGCCCGCCGTGAACGCCAGCGCCAACGCTGGTAACACGGCAAATAAAGAGAAGGCAAGCCATAACAAGCAGTTCTGGCCGGGTTTTGCAGGTTTTCCTTGGCCGCTAAGGTAAATACCGGAACTGTCCCCAACAAACTCCTGCAAATAAATTCCCAATTGGGAGAAACCCTCCCCCCCTTTTTTGCACCCCAGCGGGACAAATAAAGAGTGCCAAAATAGAAAAACTCTACCCCATGGCTGAAAAGAGCTAAACGCACGCTCTACAACAGCCTGCCCTTCTCCATCTGAGAAGGGAATGAAAAGTGCAAAAAAAAAACTCCAATACGGCAGTCTCAGGTAGCACCTGAAGAAGGCAACGAGTTACGTGGCCAAAATATTGTGCCAGAGCGACACAAACATCCGGCAGTAGACCCGATTGTTTGACATGTCAAGATCTCGCCAGGAAAGCCTGAAGAGTTAATATTGTTTGTTGAAAGGATGTTACAAATATCTCAATTTTGTGTTTCACTGCAGTTCAGAACAGCGACTGTTGAAAGTTATATGTTCATGCTTGCTAAGTGCTTGTTTCACTAATGTACTGAAAGTGCGTTTATTGTGCTGTACTACAGTGGTCAAGATTAAGCCCCCCCCTGCAATTGAAAGTAGTTCAAATGCTCAAAGTTACTTAATTATAGAAAGTTTCAATTACTCTTGCTATTCCTGTGAAGTTCTGTTCAATATTGGGTTCCTCTTGTGTATTAAAAATGCATATTATTGGTGTAACAGGATCCACATTTTGTCTATTGTGTTCATGCTAGATAACGATTAATAGAACGACCACTATCTATGAAAACAGTAACTTCTTTATTCAAAAGACAGCGAGATGTAATTTGCTAGTGAATTCCATTTAATTTTCATTCTAAGTAGAAAGGTGTTTAGCAGTGAGAGACTTAATCTATGCACAATAACTAATTTTGCTGTGAACCATATCCATATTTCAGGTCAGATAGGAATATGTTTGAAAAGTAATATTGAATCTATGTCAAATTTACGATTCTGCAGTGAATATTAATAGTATATTATTGATACCATTCAGTTGACTAAGCCCTGAAGTAATAGTGTGTATCGTTATTTATTATATTTATGCAAATATTTTGTTCTGCTCTAACTGTCCGCTCCAGCCTTAACGTTAACATATGCAAGTGCCAGAGTTCATTGCACTCTCGTGTGACAAAGTATAGGCTGTGTTTGCCGTTGAAGTTACTTATTTTCTGTTTCTTGAACAAGAATGTTACTCATTCTTATGCCTAATTAGGCTGGCGGCCGTTTTTATTATCATTTGGACGCTGTAGATAGGTAAATTATTGTTTATTTCTGTTTAAATATTTACGTAATTCTAACTTTCACTTCCGATAAGCCACCTCTGTTAGGTATATCACGGTCAACACAACTAAATTGCTTTCAGAGGGTAACACTGCTCAGCTTCTTTATACTGCAATTGCTTCAATAAAAATAATTTCATTTTTACGAACTGCCTCCAGCTTTGAGGTTATGGTATAACAGTGGCAGGCGGTTGTGTTATATGCTGATTGATGCCTAACTCATGAATGCAAGCAAGCACCGCTTTATCCATATCGGGGGTCCGCATGGTTCTTTGTCTCCATGGTCGTTGTCTTAACGATACCATCTTAAACACAGAAACAGCTTTAGAAGCATAGTGTGCATTGGATATCACGTGTGTGAGTGCTTGGCCCTACACAATGTGTCAGCGTTCCTATTTTCTTGCTCTTTCGTGAAAATTATGTCTGCTTCATAATTCGTTAACAGATTACAACGATATTTCACTAGGGCTGATCGATTTCACATTTCATATTTTTCTTTTTGAGTCATCAGCTTTCTGACTGGTGTGATGCGACCCGCCACGAATTTCTCTCCTTTGCTAACCTCTTCATCTCAGAGTAGCACTTGCAACCTACCTCCTCATTTATCTGCTGGGTGTGTTCCAACCTCTGTCTTTCTCCACAGTTTTTGCCCACTACAGCTCCCTCTAGTATCGTGAAAGTCAGTCCCTGATGTCTTAACAGACATCCTATTATCCCGTTCCTTCTCCTTGTCAGGTTTTTCCACATACTCCTTTCCTCTCCGATTCTGCGCAGAGCTCCCTCATTCCTTACCTTATAGATCCATCCAGTTTTCAACATTCGTCTGTAGCACCACATGTCAAATACTTCGATTCTCCTCTGTTCCAGTTTTTCCACAGCCCATGTTTCACTACCATACAACACTGTGTTCCAAAGGTTAAGGCCTATGTTTTATACTAGTAGACTTCTCTGGGGTAAGAATGCCCTTTTTGCCAATGCTAGTCTATTTTTTATGTCCTCCTTGCTCCATCCGTCATTGGTTATTTTGTTGCCTAGATAGCAGAATTCCTTAACTTCATCTACTTCATGACTATCAATCCTGATATTATGTTTCTCGCTGTTCTTATTTCTGCTACTTCTCATTACTTTCGTATTTCTTCGATTTACTCTCAATCCACATTCTGTACTCATTAGACTGTCCATTCCATTCAGCAGATCATCTAATTCTTCTTCAATTTCACACAGGGTAGCAATGTCATCAGCGAACCGTATCATTGATATCCTTTCACCTTGGATTTTTATTCCACTTCTGAACCTTTCTTTTATTTCCATCATTGCTTCTTCGATGTACAGATTGAACAGTAGGGGCGAAAGTCTACATCCCTGTCTTGCACCCTTTTTAAGCATTTCGTTCTTCGTTCTAGGCGCGCAGTCCGGAACCGTGCGACTGCTACGGTCGCAGGTTCGAATCCTGCCTCGGGCATGGATGTGTGTGATGTCCTTAGGTTAGTTAGGTTTAAGTAGTTCTAAGTTCTAGGGGTCTGATGACCACAGCAGTTGAGTCCCATAGTGCTCAGAGCCATTTGAACCATTTCGTTCTTGGTCGTCCACTCTTATTATTCTCTCTTGGTTCTTGTACATATTGTATACTAACCGTCTCTCCCTATAGCTTACCCCTATTTTTCCCAGAATTTCGAACATCTTACACCATTTTACATAGTCGATCGCTTATTGTAGGTCGACTAATCCTATGAACGTGTCGTGATTTTTCTTTAGTCCTTCTTCCATTATCAACCGCAGCGTCAAATTTGCCTCTTTGGTGCCTTTACCTTTCCTAAAAGCAAACTGATCGTCATGTAACACATCCTCAATTTTCTTTTCCATTCTTCTGTATATTATTCTTGTTAGCAACTTGGATGCATGAGCTGTTAAGCTGATTGTGCGATAATTCTCGCACTTGTCAGCTCTTGCAGGCTTCGGAATTGTGTGGATGATATTTTTCCGAAAGTGAGATGGTATATTGCCAGACTCATACATTCTACACACTAACGTGAATAGTCGTTTTGTTGCCACTTCCCCTAAGGATTTTAGAAATTCTGATGGAATGTTATCGATTTTTTTCTGCCTTACTTGATCTTAAGTCCTCCAAAGCTCTCTTAAATTCTGATTCCAATAGTGGATCCCCCATCTCTTTAAATCGATTCTTGTTTCCTCTTCTATCACATCAGGCAAATCTTCCCCCCTCACAGATGCCTCCAAAGTACTCTTTCCACATACCGGTACCGGCTCTCTCCTCTGTATTTAACAGGTTGGTTGTACAGGTTGTTTGTGGGAAGAGACCAAACAGCGAGGTCATCGGTCTCGTCGGATCAGGGAAGGACGGGGAAGGAAGTCGGCCGTGCCCTGTCAGAGGAACCATCCCGGCATTTGCCTAGAGCGATTCAAGGAAATCACGGAAAACCTAAGTCAGGATGGCCGGACGCGGGATTGAACCGTCGTCTTCCCGAGTGCGAGTCCAGTGTCTGCATTTAACAATGGAATTCCGGTTTCACTCTTAATGGTAAAACCCTTGCTTTTAATTTCTCCGAAGGTTTTTTTGACTTTCCTGTATGCTGAGTCAGTCCTTCCGACTTCTTTCTTTTCCGATTTCTTCACATTTTTCATGCAGCCATTTCGTCTTAGCTTCCCAACGCTTCCTATTTATTTTATTCCTGAGCGACCTGTATTTCTGTATTCCTGAATTTCCCTGAAGATTTTTGTTCTTATAAAAACATAACTGCGTTCTTTCAAACCTTTACATCAGGAGTAACCACGCCACTGCATAAATCTGCTGAGAATAGGTGTCCGCCTACATGTTGGTCGGCTTTATATCCACTACATAACACATAAATTCATTACACCATTATTCGCAGGTTCTCGTATTCCGCTGGCAGTTGTCCCACAACACGCTTGGCTTTGTAACAATCGATTTAATCGTGTCTTGACCTGGGTTCCTTATGCCAAAGTTACACCCTGTAGATGTATCTGATTTTATTTTAAAGGACCCTAAATCTGTGTTTAATGTCCAGTCAAGAACGAGGTCATTATGGTGGGGAAGGAAGTCGACATTGTCTTTCTGTAAGGAAACACAGCAATAGTCACCTTAATCAATTTAGAGAAACCACACAATCCGAAGGCAGAATGTCTCGACGCGTATTTGACCTGAGTTTCCCTTGAATGCGAATCCAGTGCTATGAACCCTTCGTCAGCTCTCGCGGCCAACGTATTTTACCTATTCACTAGTTACTAATTAATTTATCAGATGCTGTTCCTCGCTATGGGTGCTAATATTTCGGTTCTCTATCTGACATCACCGGTTGACACGCTGTCGAAAGACTACACGTTTTCTTTTGTGACAATGCTGTTCTTTCGTCACTGTAGATTGCCGAGTGTGACACTGCCTAGGAATACTCTCTTCAACGGACGATGAATATCAGCAACAATGAAGAAATCGTTTGCAATTGTTTCGTCGTAACTTAACGGGTTGTTTGATTGACTCTGGACAGTATTAGTGCGTTATGCGATTCACAGCGTTGCCAGCTTTTTTTAATTTTTTTAGAGCATTAAAGTTATGGTAACATACGTTAGGAAAGCATCCCACTAAGACACGTGCAGTAAATTACCTGCCGTTCAAAACTTCAGCGACCCCGCGGTACACAGGGCACGTCTACGGCTTCGACTACGTTCCTACTCAGTCTTAAATTCTGTCCGTTCTTGAGTGGCTTCGCTAACAGCTAAAGGAGTGTCAAGCACAATGTGAAACATAAGACATATAAAGGGAACGTTGCAACACCTGCCACAGTTTCCAGAAATTAACTTACTGGTGTTAGTACAACGGTTCGAGAAAAAGGGACAAGGGGATGCAACAGCGTACACTCTACTATTGTTACGAGGGCAGCGCTATCACGAGTTGAGTCCAGCAACGTTTAAAATCTTGACCTGCACCTTTCTTCTTCTATACTACTCACACACATGTTCTTTTGTCAGTATATAGACAAAGTACAGTGTGTACAACTCCATGTTTCGTCTATGTAAACCACTCACTGAATTCCCAAACTAAACCTCATAAACCAAACATCATAATCGTCATCATCAATCGATTACATATTACGAGCATTTTGCATATTATTTTTTGGGATTAGTTGGAAGTTCTGATCCCTGGTTAGTGAAACCAGGTTGTAGTAATACAAAACGAGTGAGTGTAACGCTCGTTGTTGTCACGAGATAATACGCAAAACCAAATTTTACTGATGCAAGATGAGCGAGTGCAATAGTCGCTGCTTTCGCAGAGTAAAGAAGTGTATTTTCCTAGTAAATGATCACTGTGAACAAGAAAAACCCTGAGACAGTGAAGTGAACTAATTGGGTGTAAAACACGTTATATATATATATATAATGAGTCGCCTAACCACGACATGTTGCAGCACAAGTTAAAGGACCATGAAATATAATAAGGACCTTTTGAGTACATGGTCAAGTTCAATCTTTAGTAAGGCTCATTTGAAAGTGTTGTATTAACAATTGTGAGGGGGGAAAAAATATTGTCTGCTAATGACTCACCACAGGCATTGGGAGGGCGACAGAAAGTGAATGTTCGGCAGGTCAACCTTCTACGGGATCTAGGTATTACACTTCACAAAATGGACGTAGTCGATATTCAAGAAATGTTCAAAACAAACCATTAACTTGCACCACGGACACCGAATGAAAAATGGCGCGCCACAGTGACCACGATGGTTTGCTCCGTCAAGATCGAAGGCGATTTCCTTGGGAGTTACAAACCGTGCAGGATGGTCAACTAGATATTCGCTATTAAAGAAAGGTATAACGGAGTGATGAGAACTCGTGGAATGTGATGGCATGCAACTGAATGCGAAACAGTCTATCGTGGAGCTTATCGTGAAACTGGCTGTACATTAAGGCGTAGCTGCATATATTACGATAATACGTTTTATAGCCGCGGAAAAAACAAACGTCTAGAGGTTGAATTTGCCCTGTGGTTCCAGATGGTATCAACTGCAATGTCACACACTTTTCAGGAGGGATAGTTTGCTCTAAAGGAGTATGAATTTTATACGCAGACCAGGAATCAAGCACAAAGCAAGTTATTTTGACCAGTGTAAGGTTACAAAGTCTCCCTTACGTATGTTGACTTTATATCGATATTGTGTAGCTTCAACTAACTGAATAAGTAGAACAAGTTGAGAATTAGAGTGTTTCTTGTTAAGGAGATTATTATCCTTATTTCGTTTTTAGAACTGTTCTCGCAGTCTGCGGCTGTTGTATTCTTGTCTCAGGTATTCCTTTCGAGCTACGTGCGGCGCCAACAGTCGAGCTGCCCGTGACGTCTTCGCAAGTAGCAGCAAAGAGACCGCAGGCCGTGCGCAGCTCCCAAGAAATGCCGAAGACCGGAACGTAGAGCTGACAAGAATGTCAGAGGGAAATTCAATTGTTTCTGGTGTGAGAATGAGATTAGTCACTCCTGCTTGTTATCAGTGGCCTCCCACGGAGAGTAAGGAACAGACTCTCGGCAAAGATTTGAGCAATGTTAATAATGTATTAGAATATTCGTAACAGATAGACACCATTGAGAGACAATCAGACCGATGGCAATCAAATAACAACAGCAACAACGATCACAAACACAACACGATGATTTGGCGTTACAACATAGGACAATGGGGAACAAGAGAAAATAGTGAGAGTATTATGTACAGAGAATCCAGTGGTCAAGACGTTAACAGAGCAGGAAATACGCACAGAAATGGTAACAATGAGACAGAACTCCAAGGTACAATATTTGACACCAATCCTACTAGTTTAATAAGCCATAACAATGGAAATACATTAACAGACGATCTCTTAGAAGAAAGAACACAACCCTTTAAGCAACGTGTTCGACCAGAACTTAATGGAGTAGTCGGACATACACCAGTAAATATACTTCTAGATTCTGATAACGCTATTTGTGCAGTAGACGATGGGTTTTTTAAGACAACCTCAAGGTTTTTATTTCTTCTCCATGGACTTAAATTCCTGCTCCAAATTTTTCTTTTGTTTCCTTTACTGCTTGTTCAATAAACAGACTGAGTAACATCGCTGACAGGCTACAACCTTGCCTCACTCCCTTCTCAACCACTGCTTCCCTTTGGTGGCCATCGACTTCTATAAACACTATTATGATAATAAAATGATGTATGTTGTATGTGCCCTTACTAAGGGAAGGAAAGAGGAAAGTGATTACGTTACGAGTGGTGATGTTGAGAATGTTAGGACTGAACTTGACATGAGGTATTAAGTTGAGTAGTGGACCCATGAAGAAAAACAATTCTTGTTCCCTGTAAGGGTTTCCACATCGATAAAGATATCTGATATTGGTGCATGTATAGAGTGAGTGAAGTCGCTGCACCAGGATGAGGAATCTGTTCTCGATCGTGGGATTGTTGTGCATGGTTTACGTATGCCAAGAGTGTACATTATAGTGAAAGAGATGTAGGATGTCTGCACTAGTATTAATACTGTTAGCATTATGATTGAGCAGAAATTAAATCTTTCCTCAGTTCCTCCACTTATAACTATGTTACGAATCGCTAAATATTATTTCTGATTTAGAGAAGTTTTATCAGGAACGAAGTATGATAAATTAATATTCACATGATATAAATTGTATATGACGTGTTGTTTACTTTTGCATATGACGTTTCATTTGATTTTGGGTGTGATTATAGTGATTTTATAATGAAAACTAAACTTCTTAATGAAACCCCAAAAAGCGTTTTACGGCTCTTTGCATACGAATATAAACTGAAATCCTTGGGTTCTAATATTTGTTTAATGGGATGATAATTATCACGAATGCTGTACTATGTAACTGACGTATTTTAAGTGATGCATTGACTGGTCACTTGGGTTGTAAAGGTACAAGCGTTTCAGACCACAACTTCAGCGGTTTGTTACTCCTGCAATGCGCAAAAAAGAAAAATAAATAAATAAAATATAACTTGTCGTCTTCGAAGACAAAATGAAAACAGTTAAAGGAGGAGACTGAGGTATTTGTAACTTGATTTATTGTTTTACAATAATGTAAAGGTATTTATCTTTTATGGATGTTTGTTTGTTTATCTTTTTTACTTCGTTTCCCGCTTGTTCGTTTATAAGGGGCGGCATATGCAAGGGTACAAAGTCTCCATCATGTATATTGATTTTATATCCATGTTGTGTAGCTTGAAATAGATGAACAAGCAAAACGAAATTCCACAGTTTCTGGTGTGAGAACGAGATTAGTCAGTCCTGCTTGTCTGTGTTCGTTCATGTTTACGAAGAACTAATAAGTCGTTATTCTGTATTTTAGGAATGGTGCTACTGCTTTTGTAGAGTAGCGTGATACAAAACAAAAAAGGATTTTGTCGAAAGTCATTCGACGTTTGCACCATTGAAGACGCAAGATAGTCGGAGACTCTCGTACCAGCCATTGGCTGAAAGCAGTGGCCATACCGTAGTTGTAGTTCTCTTATGCCCATTTACCCAATCTAGCTTGCTGTGACGTAAATATTCCCTCCTGCCCTTGCGAGATCATGCACACGGGAAAGACTCGTAGGGAACAAAGCATCTCCAACTTCTCGCGGCACAATAAATAATTTTCCATCCAATTTACCGTGCAGATTAACAATCGGCATAATTGTCTACAAATGAGTTAGGGCATCGATGTTGGTTGATCTTTATACAGCTTTCTTGGTACATCTAATTTACTGGGTTTCTTTCATGTGCATTTCCTCTTCAAATTCCGACTGGTCGGAGTTGAAAACAAATTCCTTACTGGGCGGTGGGATAAGTTTATCTCATCTACGAATTTCCGGGCCTTTTCCGCATCGTCAAGTTGACGCTTTGACTGCAATTTCGTTATCTTACGTCTTCCAATTCTGAA
Source organism: Schistocerca piceifrons (assembly GCF_021461385.2). NCBI lineage: Eukaryota > Metazoa > Arthropoda > Insecta > Orthoptera > Acrididae > Schistocerca > Schistocerca piceifrons. The sequence goes on from NC_060140.1 coordinate 793,497,014, forward strand.
GCACTGTTTGAAGTTATGCAACCATCTACAGCTTCCCTTGAAATCACTGAAATGTATGTCACGCATTTTGTGACGTGCATAATGCAATACGTCACTATCACGCCACATCCTGTAAAGTGTATCAAGCATCTCTGAAGCGCGCAAACACCAGTTTTTGTATCAGGTGCGTCTTCTCTTCGATGAATATCCATAGTTTTTCTTTTGCGCGCCACTGTCATATTGCTATGGACTTATTCGAAATCTGTTCCTACTATTATGCTGTGGATGTTTTTCCATGTACATTTGTGGCACCCTGCCCGACAAGTAAGATGGACTACATGGCTCGACACCTATTTCAATATCACTTTCAATTGTTAGGTACGTATCGTCACCATTGTACTCCTCATGTACATTGTCTGCACAGTCGAGCGTACACGACACCACGCGATCCACTGACTCATCTTGCAGAAACGCTTATAATTCATCTGTCACTTCTTTCTCACTCTATGAAATTCGTTAGGTTGATTTTTGACGAAATACAACTTGGACAACTGTTGTAGATATAATGCAATGTTTGCGTTGTTTATTGTTGACATTGCTGTGCTCTGAATCAACACCACTAGTACTGTAGCTCTGTAGTGAGATACTGATCAACTAAGCAGTTCAACTACGCTCCGCAGCCTCATGCTGTGCTCGCTATTGGATACCTGCATTCCTGACCCCTGTTGCCATTAGCAGCGAATATTATGGGTGCATGGTGGACAAAATGTGGGGCGTCGAATTCCGTAAAAATCATTGACCTTCTGCGTCCTCGCGCTCAAGGTTTTCCTTGTACGTTAAGACTGTTGTTCAAAATGGTTCAAATGGCTCTGAGACTATGGGACTTAACTGCTGAGGTCATCAGTCCCCTAGAACTTAGAACTGCTTAAACCTAACTAACCTAAGGACATCACACACATCCATGCCCGAGACAGGATTCGAACCTGCGACCGTAGCGGTCGCGCGGTTCCAGACTGTAGCGCCTAGAACCGTTCGGCCATCTCGGCCGGCAAGACTGTTGTTAACAGTTATTTATTTGCTCTAATGATTGAAGTAAATCACTGTATAAAATAACAGAGAGCAAAATTCGGCACAACTTAAATCAAATTACAAAACTATGCTAACACAGTGGGGAGGTCCAAAGAGTAATGAGCATCCCTGGCGAAGAAAAACAACTGAAAGGTTTGAAAGTAAATGAATCAACAGGTCCGGATGGAATCCCAGTTCGATTTTACAAAGAGTACTGTATGGCGTTGGCCCTTTAGTAGCTTGCATTTATCGTGCATCTCTCGCCCAGCACTAAGTCCCAAGCTACTGGAAAGAGGCGCAGGTGACACCAGTGTATAAGAAGGGTTAAAGAACAGACCTGCAAAATTACTGACCAATATCCCTAACTACTGTTTGTTGCAGAATCCTTGAACATATTCTCAGTTCGAATATAATAAATTATCTTGAGACTGGGAAGCTTATGTCCACGAATCAGCATGGTATTAGAGAGCATCGTTTGTGCGAAACTCAGCTTGCCCTTTTCTCACATGATATTCCGCGAACTGTGGATGACGGGCAACAGACTGATTCCATATCTGTAGATTTCCGGAAAGCATTTGACACGATGCCCCATTGCAGGCTGTTAACGAAGGTACGAATATATGGAATAAGTTGACAGGTATGTGCGTGCCTCGAAGACTTCTTAAATAATAGACGGCGAGTTTTCATCAGAGGCAAGGGTATCGTCAGGACTGCCCCAGGAAAGTGTGGCAGGACCGCTGTTGTTCTCTGTATAGATAAATGATTTGGCGGACAGGATGGGCAGCAATCTGCTGTTGTTTGCTGGTGATGCCGTGGTGTATAGTAAGGTGTCGGAGTTGAGTGACTGTAGGAAGATACGAGATGACTTCGACAAAATTTCGATTTGGTGAGACGAATTGCAGCTAGCCCTAAATATGGAAAAATGTAAGTTAATACGAATGAGTGGGTGGAGTGAACCTGTAATGTTCGGATACAGTATTACTAGTGTCCAGCTTGACGCAGTCAAGTCCTTTAAATTTGGACGTACCATTGCAAAGCGATGTGAGGCGGAACGAGCATGTGAAAACTGTGGTAGGGAAGGCGAATGGTCGACTTCGATTTATTGGGAGAATTTTAGGAAAGAGTGGTTCACCTGTAAAGGAGACCGCGTATAGGACGCTGGTGCGACCTATTCTTGAGAACTGCTCAAGTGTTTGGGGGTCGATATCAGGTCGGACTGAAGGAAGATATCCAGGCAATTCAGAGGCGGGGTGCTAGATTTGTTACCGGTAGGTTCGAACAACGCGTAAGAGTGACGGAGATGCTTGAGGAACCCAAATGGGAATCTCTGGAGGGAAGGTGACGGTCTTTTCGAGAAACACATTTGAGAAAATGTAGAGAACCGGCATTCGAAGCTGACTGCTAAATGATTCTACTGCCGCCATCATACATTGTGGTAATGACCACGAAGATAAGATACGAGAAATTAGGGCTGATACGGAGGCATAAATACAGTCGTTTCTCCCTCGCTCAATTTGGCAGTGGAACAGGAAAGGTACCCTCCGACACGCACTGTACGGTGGCTTGCGGAGTATCTATGTGGATGTAGATGTATATGTGGAGTGTGGAAGGCTGTGTAGAGTAAGCGCAACAAGATCATCTTACGTCGCAAAATCAAAGTTAGTGCTACAATTCAAGGACAAAAATTATAATCAAATGAAGCAACACAAGCTGAATCTTAAAGAGAGCAAGTAAAGAGCTGCTCGGAGTATGAATCGTGCTAGCTTAATTTCGACACATTCCCCTAAACAGCACTGACGAGTACCAGGCAGCGGTTAGAGTGATCCCCAGTCTGTGACGCCCCAGAGAAGAATGCCCAGAATCTACTTTCAAAAAAACTATGTTGTTGCCAAAGTGAGGGGCGAGAGTTGTCCCTAAATTCATGGAAAAGAAGGCGACAGCACATATAATTGCCCTCCTTTTTCATACCTGACAGTCATTATTAAACAGATAGTTACCACTGAGCTGAGGAAGTGTCTTCATGATTGGTCAACCTTATGTATGCACCAAGAACGCCGTCCAGAGTGACTATTGGCTTAACTAAATTTTTAGAGAGAATGCAACAGACTCTTCCCACTGGTTGGACCGTGCGACGGCGTCTGGCTCTTTGAAGTACACTTAATAAGGCGAAAACATTGTGATCAATTATTCTCTGGGGGCTGTGGGATAGCCGTGGCGTTCGGTAACCGCAGGGGGTGCCCAGCATTCAATAGCCGCGCAGCCGGTTGCTGCCCAGTTTTCCGACTTTCGGGCAACTGCCCGTAACTCCAGAAGAAGCCATCATGTCGTAATGAGATACACAGACTGTCATCTGCCGACAAAAATGGACATAGAGACGTTTCCAGCATCACATCCCCACAATGTGACGAGCGCAACATATTGTGCGCACACAGACACAAAGATCCATTATTGCACACATCAAAAAAAGTTTTTCATCACCCCGGTTCCCAGAACTCCAGACGATAGACGTTGACTGAGGATATTGTATCTCAGACATAGTCCCTTTGACTGTTGAGAGATGTCACTAAACCCGCCCAAGGATGTAAACAACCACACATGAGCAGCGCCTATTAGACGGTGGGGGTCCGACAGCCGATCAGTTCCAGTCATTCCACCAGGAAGGAGGTATACGGCTCGTGTTATCTCTAGTTCAACCATGCCTAGACGGTCAATACCGCGGTTGGATCGCGTCCGCATTGTTACTTTGTGCCAGGAAGGGCTCTCAACAAGGGAAGTGTCCAGGCGTCTCGGAGTGAACCAAAGCGATGTTGTTCGGACCTGGAGGAGATACAGAGAGACAGGAATTGTCGATGACATGCCTCGCTCAGGCCGTCCAAGGGCTATTACTGCAGTGGATGACCACTACCTACGGTTTATGGTTCGGAGGACCCCTGACAGCAACGCCACAATATTGAATAATGCTTTTCGTGCAGCCACAGGACGTCGTGTTACGACTCAAACTGGGCGCAAAAGGCTGCATGATGCGCCCCCATCGGCACATCTTGTGAATGACTTCCTTTAGGATAACGACATCGATCGACTAGAGTGGTCAGCATATTCTCCAGACATGAACTCTATCGAACAAACCTGGGATAGATTGAAAAGGGCTGTTTATGGACGACGTGACCCACCAACGACTCTCAGGGATCTACGCTGAATCTCCGCTGAGGAGTGGTACAATCTGGCCCAACAGTCAGTGCCTTGATGAACTTGTGGATAGTATGCCACGACGAATACAGGCCTGCATTAATGAGCGTGCTACTGGGTGTTAGAGATACCGGTGTGTACAGCAATCTGGAGCACCATCTTTGAAGGTCTCGCAGTATAGTGGTACAACATGCAATGTGTGGTTTTCATGAGCAATAAAGAGGGCGGAAATGATGTTTATGTTGAGTTCCTTTCCAATTTTCTGTACAGGTTCCGGAACTCTTGGAACCGAGGTGATGCAAAACTTTTTTTGATGTGTATGTATGATTACACGATTGCAGAACAATCACTGGAAGCAGTTACTGTCATAAAATATGTAGGAATATATTTACGGAGCCACTTAAAGTGTAACAGCTACATAAAACTAATCGTAATAAAGGCAGAGTTAGACTGAGATTCGTTGGAAGAATCCTTAGGAAATGTAGTCCGTCAACAAAGAAGCTCGAAGTTACGCGCGGACTTCAATGCGAGATGGTTATAATTGTTTACACAACGAAACTTTGTCTCGAAACCTGGCAGAAAATCCAAAGGAACTCTGCTCGTATGTGAAGTATGCTAGCCGCTAGACACAATCATTGCCTTCTCTGCTCTATAGCAATGGAAATGCTATCGACGATAATGCTCCAAAAACAGAGTTACTAAACACAGTCTTCCGAAATTCCTTCACCAAAGAAGACGAAGTAAATATTCCAGAATTCGAGTCAACAACAGCTGCCAGCATGAGTAACGTAAAGTAGTCCTCGGAGTAGTGAAGCAACTTAAATCACTTAACAAAAGCAAGTCTTCTGGTCCAGACTGTATAGCAATTAGGTTCCTTTCAGAGTATGCCGATACAATAGTTCCATACTTAACAATCATATACAACCGTTCGCTCGACGAAAGATCCGTACCCAAAGATTGGAAAGTTGCACAGGTGACACCAATATTCAAGAAAGGTAGTAGTAGTAATCGACTAAATTACAGGCTCATATTAATGACGTCGATATGCAGCAGGATTCTATAACATATATTGTGTTCGAACATTATGAATTACTTCGAAGAAAACGGTCTTTCTCCTCCGAATGCGAAAATATTTTGTTGACGCGAAAACGATCATCGTAATAAAATAAGGAAAATCAGAGCTCGCATGGAAAGATATAGGTGTTGGTTTTTTTCCGCGCGCTGTACGGGATTGGAATAATAGAGAATTATTGAGAAGGTGGTTCGACGAAGCCTCTGCCAGGCACTTAAGTCATCAGAAGATCAAAACAGATTGCAAAATGATTTAGAAAAGATATCTGTATGGTCTAAAAACTGACAGTTGACCGTAAATAACGAAAAGTGTGAGGTCATCCACATGAGTGCTAAAAGGAATCTGTTAAACTTCGATTACACGATAAATCAATCAGATCTGAAGACCGTAAATTCAACTAAATACCTAGGAATTACAATTACGAACAACTCGAATTGGAAAGAACACATATAAAATGTTGTGGGGAAGGCTAACCAAAGATTACGTTTTATTGGCAGAACACTTAAAAAATGTAAAAGGTCTACTAAAGAGACTGCCTACACTATGCTTGTCCGTCCTCTTTTAGAATACTGCTGCGCCGTGTAGGATACTTACCAGACAGGATTGACGGAGTACATCGAGAAAGTTCAAAGAAGGGCAGCACGTTTTGTATTATCGCTAAATAGGGGAGAGAGTATCACTGAAATGATACAGGATTTGCGGTGGACATCATTAAAAGAAAGGCGTTTTTCGTTGCATCGGAATTTTCTCACGAATTTTCAATCAGCAACTTTCTCCTCCGAATGCGAAAATATTTTGTTGACGCGAAAACGATCATCGTAATAAAATAAGGAAAATCAGAGCTCGCATGGAAAGATATAGGTGTTGGTTTTTTTCCGCGCGCTGTACGGGATGTAGATGTAGGTGTAGATGTAGATGTAGAAGGTAGCTTACAAAACCACCGTTGGACCAATACTTGAATATTGCTGTTCAGTATGGGATCCATTCCAGATGGGATTGTTAAAGGAAACAGAGAACATTAAAAGAAGAGCAGCGCGTTTTGTCGCAGATTCATTACGTAAGCACGAAAGTGTCACAAAGATACACATCTATACTCTAAAAGCCAGCTTACGGTGTGTGGCGGAAGGTACTTTGCGTACCAGTGTCACCTACCCCTCTTTCTGTTCCAATGGCGTATGGTTCGCGGGAAGAGTAATTGCTAGTAAGCCTCTGTGTAGACTCGAATATCTCTGATTTTATCTTGTTAGTTTCCCCGTATACATACAAGGGTATATATACAGGCAAAATAAGGTGAACACCTGTACGTACTTGGGAATGGTTTAGTAATATGGGGTTGGACCCCCATTTAACCGTAATACAGTTCCGATTCTTCGTGGAAAACTGACATATAATAATTAAATAGTATCCAGTGGAATGTTACACCACTCTTCGATCAGAAGCTCTTTTAACTCCTTAAGTGATGAGGGACGCGGAAATCTGCTCCTGAGTCTGCGCTCCAATACCGGCCACAAGAGTTCGATAATATTCAAGTTCGGGGACTGTGCTGGCCAGGGCAGACGATGCAGTTCAGTTGCATGCTCCTTATACCACGATTGTACTGTCCTGGCTGTGTGAATGGGTGCATTATCATCTTGAAATATGGCGTCATTCTTGAAGAACAACGTTTGAATCATTGGGTGCACCTTATCGCCTAAATGTTCACATAATCGTTGGCTGTAACACGGCCTTTGAGAATAATGATTGGACCAACAGAATACCATGAAGTGGCTGCCCACACAATCACATTGCCACCTCTATGCTTAAACGTTCGAATCAAGCAAAGCCACGCGGAGTGGCCGCGCGGTTTGAGGCGTCCTGTCACGGACTGCGCGACTCCTTCCGCCGGAGATTCGAGTCCTCCCTGGGGCATGGCTGTATGTGTTGTTCTTAGTATAAGTTAGTTTAGGTTAGTTCAAGTAGTGTGTAAATCTAGGGACCGAATGACCCATGCAGTTTGGTTCCTTAGAACTTCTCACACATTTGAACATTTGAATCAAGCAATCAGGATTGTAGGCTTCTTTTGGCGTTCTCCAGACTTAAACCCGGCCAGATGTTGGAAATAACGAAAATGTTGACTCGGCGGGCCATATGACGTGTTTCCACGGATCAGCCGTTCAGGATTTGTGCTCCTGTAATCAAGTTTCATCCTTCTTTTCGTTGGTTGTCGTCACTAATAGTTTCGGTATAGTAGCTCCTTCATGAATATTCGCTTTGTGGAGTTCTCAGCGGAGAGTTTTGACAGTAACAGGGTCTCGAAGATGGCTGTTGAGCTCTGCAGTCACTTTAGCCACCATAGTTTTGTGTTGTTCTGACACAATTCGTGTTAGCGTACGACGATCTATGTCATCTAGTTTTGATTTGCGCTCAGTATTACTTTTACAGGATGCTGTCTTTCCATGTTTTGTGTAGGCTGGCATGGCTGTTGGGTGGAAACAGTTGCTCTTGAAACATTCAATTAGTTAGCTGTCTTGGTTATTGATGCTCCAGCTGATCGGGCCTCCACAATTTTCCTGGTTGAAACTCTATTAGGTCTTTCATTGCACATCGACCTCGGCCTCTGAATGCAAATACGAAGTGTGCACTGCTCGTAAGCAACCTGCATTGATGCCTAGTCTGTATTGAACACGCGTAGTCCAGCGCGACACGTGCCTTACCTGTGTTGTTGACCAACAAACAGAACCATCCCAGTACTACCACTGTTCACATTATTTGGTTTATCCCCTGTACACAGGAGGAAGCAATATATTGGTTGACTCTTGTACGTACGTACGCTGTTGGAACTTTAGTAGCAGACCATACCAGAACACCTCTCTTTCAGCGTCTGCCACTGATGTTGGCTATGCATCTCCGTGACGCTTTCGCGCTTACTAATCGAACCTGTAACGATACTTATTATTCTTCTTTGGGTCTTCTCTGTTTCCACTATCAGTCCTATGTGGTACACATCCCATACTGCCCAGGAGTATTCCAAAACTGATCGAACTAGTGTTTTGTAAGCTACTTCCTTTGTTGATGGACTGCATTTACTGAGGGTTCCTCTGATGAACCTCAGTATGGCATCTGCGTTACTCACGATTAATTTTACGTGGAAGTTCCACTGCAAATCGTCCTGTACGCATACCCCTACATATTTTGTGGAAATAACTGCTTCTAGTGACTGTCATGCAATTTTGTCATCGTACAATAAAGGATCCTTCTGACTGTATTCGCAATACGTTACATTTGTTTTTATGTTGAAGGCAACTACCGCTCAGCGCACCAAGCGTAGATCCTCTGCATGCCTTCCTGCATTTTGCTACATTTTCACAAGTTTCTAGCGTCGCAACTTCCCTGTACGCTCCAGCAACGTAAGCGAAAACCCTCATGGAACTTTCGACGTTATCCACTAGGTGAAAAGTTATGGTTCTATAATACTCCCCTGGAGCACGCCCGAGGTTACTTTTACGCCTCTAGATCTCTCTCCGTTGAGAACGACGTGCTGTTTTCTGTTTGCTAGAAAGTCTTCGGTCCAGTCACACAGGTGGTCTGATATTCTGCACGCTCGTATTTTGTTCACTGGTCGGCGTTGCGGAACTGTATAGAATGCATTCCGAAACACAAGAAGCACGGCATCTACTTGGGCGCCTGTATTTACTGCTTTCAGGGTCTCGTGGTCGAACAGAGCGAGTTGGGTTCCACACGACCGTTGTTTTCCAAACCTATGTTAGTTCCTGCAGATGAAATTTTCAGGCTCCAGAGATGTCTTAATAAGCGAGCATGAAACATGTACCAAAATTCTATTACAGACCGACGCCTGAGATATAGGCCTATAGTTTCGTGCGTCTGTTTGACAATTCTTCTTGAAAACGAGAAAGACCTGCGCTTTTTTTCCAATCGTTAGGAATGCTTCGTTACTTCAGAGACCTATGGTATACTGCACCTAGAAGAGGGGAAAGTTCTTTCGCATACTCTACTGTAGAATCGTACTGGTATCCCGCCAGGTCCAGTGACCTTTCCCCTGTTGAGGGATTTCATTTTCTTTCTTATCCTTTGGTCACTTATATCGAGACCTGTCATTTTGTCGTTCGTGCGACGATGTAAAGGAGAAACTACAGTGCGATCATCCTCTGTGAAACAATTTTGGAAAAAAGGCGTTTAGTATTTCGGCCTTCCCCGTGTCAACCTCTGTTTCAATGCCATTGTGGTCATAGAGTGTTTGGACAGAGTGTTCTCAAAGAACTTGAATCAAAAATACTGATTTTTTTTTGTTGGTGGATGAAATAAACTTCGCAAGAGTTGCATATAAAATGATGCCATTCGAGTAAACAATTTTTAATCCAGTAAATAGATTTGACTGCAACCTCAACTGCGAGTAGAGGGACGAAAAAGAAATTATAGCTTGTACTGATTTTCATTTATTTTCCGATTCAGCTTTAAGGTGCGAACAGTAGTATTATAAAGTTACCGTCTGCGATGAATTTCCCGTTTTTTCCATGAAATGTCGATATAAATTGGCATTATTTTCTTTTTAGATGTATCGATATCAAAATTACAATATCCTGTGCCGATATTTTTATTTTATACTTTTTTCGAAAATTTCCGGTAAGTATTTGAAATTGCTATTTTGAAATTGTGGTAGAACATAATTTTACTTTACTGTGTGAAGGAATCTTATTATTTTGTGAACTTTCATCACGCCCAATCTTTCTCTTTGTGTGAAGTAAGGTGGCGGTTCTGCCAGCAGAAACTCCACTGTTTAATCACCATGTAGTGTTGACACTAAAACTGCTAGGTCGCTAGCGTTTGCACAAATGAGAAAACGGGGTAGTCAACATTAAATGTTCCGGACAAAGGCGATATGTGACGAAACGGAGCGACGGACCCATCGGACACCATTTATTGTGGCACTTAAAGCAGGTACCATGGTTAGCAAAATTGTTATCGACAAACGTGAACGTACATCGTTTTCCTTTCAGTTCTTGCTCAGAGGGGGATAAGCAGGTTGCTAGCTTGTCTATGTGCAGAATATCTAATAAAAATCAGTGCTTAAATATACAGCTCTAAAACCGGCAGTATATTTACAATTTTATAGACCGGTAAATATTTTTTCAGCCAATACGTCGATATATCGGAAATTTTTTTCGATATGTCGATTGGCTATGACGATGTTTCTTTAAATATCGATATATCGGGTACCCGATAATTAAAAAAAAAATATTAATAGTCCTAGTTGTGTGTTAATCTTCGAAGCTCTTTCTTTAACTGTTTTAGGTCAACGGCAAGCACGAATATGGAAGAGCACAAAAGCTCTCAATATAATTACAGAAGTTTGTCACCGGCATATCTAAGACGTTATCTTCATGAGTTGGTTCTCTGTATAACTTTTAACGGTAATTTTCGGAAAAGGCACTTAGACAGTACGGCAAAATTTTACTTTCGATTTCATTGAAGGTTTCTCGCATTCTTCTCCTTACGCTCATATTTCGCTTCGCTCAGCTTCTGCTTGTCAGGCCTCCCTTAAATCTGCATTGAAACTCACTCTGCCTTTGTAGCAACAGACATGACTACTGAACTACGGTAGTTATTTCCTATCCCGTTCGCGACACATGTTGGTTTAACGCGTACTTCTAAAAAAGGCTGTGACAGTTGCTTTGCTGGATACCTGCCCTCTGCATGAGAAGTGGCTTTAATGCGTCACACTTGCTAGTCTGCAGGTGAACTGCGTCTTTCAGGACTCAAGAGTGTCAGCCTGGTTTGTTATCGCCTAGCATAATGTTGTGACACTGGCCAGGTGCCGAGGATTAGCACACATCTCGTAAATGCCGTGTTAATTGTTACCAACCAGGCCACGGACAGCACCGAGAGGCAGACATCGCCGAGTAAAGAGGGCGTGATACAAACAAAACAGCACGATCTACAACACAATTTCTGCTTTTATGTTCTGTGGCTTTTCTGATTTAAAAAAAAAATTGTTGACATTTATCTTGTACCATACAGTTAGCTTATTTCTACACAGAATGTACAGGTATTACACAACATTACTGTTAGAAATTCTTTGTTTCTTTGCACACACACACACACACACACACACACACACACACACACACACACACACACACACACACATATATATATATGTTGAAGACAGAAAGTACACAGTTACAGATAGAGATAAATGACATATAGTGTGGCCGAGCGGTTCTAGACGCTACAGTCAGGAACCGCGCGACCGCTATGCTCGCAGGTTCGAATCCTGCCTCGGGCATGGATGTGTGTCATGCCCTTAGGTTAGTTAGGTTTAAGTAGTTCTAAGTTCTAGGGGACTGATGACCTCAGAAGTTAAGTCCCATAGTGCTCAGAGCCATTTGAACCATCTGACATATAGTAATTGTAAAATAAAATGCTACAGAATGATTCCGTGTTTCTAACGAGAGCTTCACACAGGTTGATAATGGATGACCAAGCTTTACAAGTTCTCGTAAAAGGATTGTAGTACTTCCACGTGCTCTGAGGCACCCAAAGAGAATGTGATCTGTGTCCTCTTCTTATGCACAACAGCAGAAATTGTCTCTGGGATGTGCAGCCAGTGAAGATGTTTACGGAAACACCCATCGTTAAATTTAAGTCTTGCTATTAGAGAGGCATCGTGTCATGAAACTGAATGTGTATTGGGTTTCGTGGAATAGCCTTTGTGTCTTGTTGTTTCCTCCTATTCCTGTTGCCAGTTTTCTACCGTGCCTCTTCTGTAGTACATATCAGGTCGGTAAAACGTATTTTGGATTGTAGCCCTGTCACTGTAGTTTCTTTGGATAAGCAGTTGACAGGTCAGCTGCCAGTGATTGCACAGTGTGATTTTACTCAAGCGAAATTAACGGAATGGCCTTCTTCACGCATGGATTCCGGCACTTCGGTAATCTTATATACAATGGGATTTTCAGTCAAACAGGTGCTAATATTTTTAAATACTATTAGAGCGGATGAGTAGGAAATACAGAAATACTATTATCTACGAGCAGAAATTTAATGCTTCCAGTATCGAAACAAGTTCAGCGGTCGTGATACTTGCGTCTTTTGGTAGTTTGGATAGCCCGGACTTCAGCAAATAAGGTATGTAGTACGCCTTTCCAATTGAGTCACTGGTTTTGGAACAGCCAATATAGATATGCACTAGTGTGCAACTCTTAAAAATTAAAAATACCTTCCGCATGCTGTGTCACAGCCGACTGACATAGCTCCATGAAAACACTACGGTATAGTATGGAAGCCAACTGAAAGAAATACACAATGAGTGAACAAACATGGGACTTCTCCAGAATGAAATTTTCACTCTGCAGCGGAGTGTGCGCTGATATGAAACTTCCTGGCAGATTAAAACTGTGTGCCGGACAGAGACTCGAACTCGGGACCTTTGCCTACCGCGGGCAAGTGCTCTACCAACTGAGCTACCCAAGCACGACTCACGACCCGTCCTCACAGCTTTTAATTCCGCCAGTACCTCGTCTCCTACCTTCCAAACTTCGCAGAAGCTCTCCTGCATACCTTGCAAAACTAGCACTCCTGGAAGAAAGGATATTGCGGAGACATGGCTTAGCCACAGCCTAGGGGAAGTTTCCAGAATGAACTTTTCACTCTGCAGCGGAGTATGCGCTGATATGAAACTTCGTGGCAGATTAAAACTGTGTGCCGGACCGAGACTCGAACTCGGGACCTTTGCCTTCCGCGGGCAAGTGCTCTACCAACTGAGCTACCCAAGCACGACTCAAGACCCGTCCTCACAGCTTTTAATTCCGCCCCTACATTCCAAACTTCGCAAAAGCTCTCCTGCAGGAGGCAAAGGTCCCGAGTTCGAGTCTCGGTCCAGCACACAGTTTTAATCTGCCAGGAAGTTTCCATGGGACTTTTGTTCACAGTCAGTAATTACACTGAAGTCACCGTGATTCATGTTGGTTCCCAGGGCGTTAAAAAAGGCGAGACATGGTTCTTGATAAGGTGTCTGATCACCACGGGTAGCGATGCATGCTTACAACATCCTCCTTTGCTGACCACAAGCTAGGTGAGAAGTTCTCGTAGTAGTGGGTTCCATGCTTCCACCAGTGCGGGTGACAACTCAGGATGGTCGTTGGTGCACGCGGACGTGCTGTAGTATGTCTTCACAACGCATACCACACATACTCGATGGAATTCAAGTCGAAGAAACGGGAAAAATGGCTCTGAGCACTATGGGACTCAACATCTTAGGTCATAAGTCCCCTAGAACTTAGAACTACTTAAACCTAACTAACCTAAGGACATCACACACACCCATGTCCGAGGCAGGATTCGAACCTGCGACCGTAGCAGTCCCGCGGTTCCGGACTGCAGCGCCAGAACCGCACGGCCACCGCGGCCGGCGAAGAAACGGACAGGCCAGTCCATTCGTCGAATATCATTTCGTTCCTGCACTGTACGAAGCTGTCGCACATTGTCATCCAAAAATAATGAAGACAGGGACGAATGCGTCCATGAAAACACGCACATGTTGAAGAATACGGTGTCAGAATAACATCGAACAGCGAGTTACCGTTGTTCAAAGGTTGGGAGATCAGTACGAGCATTACGCCTCCACAGATCATACACCTCGACCACCAGAACGATCATATTCAACAATGTTCCTGAGTGCCTTACTGCCCCCCCCCCCCCCCCTCTCGCCATAGAATGGCACGTCCAGCAGTGTCGAACGTGACCGTTTTGGTGGACCAGGAGTTGTGGTCTGGGAATGCACAATGTTGCATGGGCGTACAGACCTCCAAATCTCTGAACACAGAGCACTCACCGCTCAACGTTGTTGTGACACTGTACTCCTTCCCCATGGCGTCTTTTCAGTGGTACACTCGGCCCTCATTTTTGTAGACGACAACGCTCGACCGCAACGAACAGCTCAGGTGCAGGAGCTCTTCCAACGAGATTATATTCGGCGAATGGACATTCCTGCCCGTTCCCCTGACTTGAATCCCCACGAGTACGTGTGGATGCGTTGGGGAGACGTACTCCAGCACGTCCACATGCACCAACGATTATGTATCAGTTGTCAACTGCGCTGATGGAGGAATGGAAAGCCCTGCCACAGCACTATGACCAACATGGATGCACGTTGCAGGGCCTACTTTGACATCCGGTGTGACAACACACCCTAATCCACTATTAACAACCATGTCGTGCCTTTTTTAATGTCCAGGGCCGGCCGCTGTGGCTGAGCGGTTCTAGGCGCTTCAGTCCGGAACCGCGCTGCTGCTACTGTCGCAGGTTCGAATCCTGCCTCGGGAATGGGTGTGTGTTATGTCCTTAGGTTAGTTAGGTTTGAATACCTAAGTCTAGGGGACTGATGCCATCAGAGGTTAAGTCCCATAGTGCTTAGAGCCATTTAAACAATTTTTGTAATGTCCAGGGGGCTATCATGAATCGCGGTGACTTCAGTGTAATTATTATCATTGAATGAAAGTTTTATTTCTTGTCGTTTCGTTGCGTATTTCTTCCAGTTATTTCTGTGCTATACTATAGCAGTTCTTTCTATGTACGGTCCCAGTTTCATCGAGCTATGTTACTCGGCAGTGACAGCGGTCAAGTGGTTAGCGTTGCTGTCTCTGGATCACGGTCTCCCGGGTTCGATTCCCGGCCGGGTCGGGGATTTTCTCCGCCCGGGCACTTGGTGTTTGTGTTGCCCTCATCATTTCATCGTCATTCGGGAAAGTGGCGAGACTAGACAAGAAAAGATTGGGAATTTGTACGGGCGCTCGTAACCTCGCAGTTTAGTGCCCCACGAACTAAATATCATCATCATCATCAGTCTGCCCCGGTAGCCGAGTGGTCTGCGCGACAGAATGTGTCAATCCTAAGGGTCCAGATTCGGAGATTTTCTCCGCTCAGGGACTGGGTGTTGGGTTGTCCTAATCATCATAATTTCATCACCATCGACGCGCAAGTCGCCGAAGTGGTGTCAAACCGTAAAGACTTGCACCTGGCGAACGGTCTACCCGACGGGAGGCTCTAGTCACACGATATTTCCTATCATCATCGTCGACAGCGACACATCACGCAAAAGTTACTTTCACCCATACGTTATGCACAACGGTGTAGGTTGCCTCCGGATGCTATCTTACAAACTGCGCCAAAGTTTTATTATTGATGTGGGCCTCATGCACAAACGTAACGCCAGTTATTGCGTTCACGTGCCAAAACTATTTAATTTAGGTACCCTAATGAAGTTCCTTGAAACCTCCCGAGTATGTAAGTACGCTTGGACTATGACATAAAGAGTTCTAGTGATCCAGAAGCGCCTAGTTAAGCACTGTATAGATGATCGATTGCAGCTTGATAATTTTTATTGATTCCTTTGCAGTTGAAATTTTGCACAGACGTACCACCATCGTAGATGTATAGGTTCATGTGCTTCAATCAAGGGTGCGTTGGTAGAGGTGGAGCGCGTTGCTTCAACTGAAGATCTCAACCCTTTATATTGGAATTTATTAATTCTGTTGAGATACGTGACTGTCAGGGGCAGATCAATAACAACCACTTTCTTAATCAGTGATAGGACGTACCACGTTAAAGCGTTAGTGCTGTACCAACGATCAAGCCCCACACAAGTCACGTCATAGGTCTGATTATGTTGACAGCAATTTCATATTTCTAGTCACATGTTTTCCGTACATCTTAGGTTAGCTTACGCTCGATGAAGAGTCCCAGGTAGCCTTAATGACAGCTTCCACTCTCGTAGGCATACGTTCAATCAGGTACTGGAAGGTTTCTTGGGGAATGGCAGCCCTTTCTTGACGGAGTGCTGCACTGAGGTGAGGTGTCGATGTCGGTCGGTGAGGCCTGGCACGAAGTCGGCGTTATATAGAACTCCTTTGGGATGTTTTGGAACGCCGACTTCGTGCCAGGCCTCACCGGCCGACATTGACATCTCTATAGGATTCAGATAAGAACGACGCGTGGTCTAGGGGTAGCGTCTTTGATTCATAACCAAAACGTCTACGGTCCCGGGTTCGATCCCCGCCACTGCCAAATTTTGATAAATAATCGGCATTGGCGGCCGAAGACTTCCGGCATAAGAAGTCAGCCTCATTCTGCCAACGGCCTTGTCAAAGAGGACGGAGCAGCGGATAGAGGTTCAGGGCACTCTCTTGTCCTAGGGGTGGGAAATTGCACCTAAAGGCGGAAGAATCAGCAATGATCAACGACATGAGGATGCAGAAGGCAATGGAAACCACTGCATTAAAGACACGTAACGTGTATCCACAGGACATGTGGCCTGTAATTGAAGAAATGTCATGATGATCTCTCCATTGGCAAAAGATTCCGGGATAGTCACCCATTCGGATCTTCGGGAGGGGACTGCCAAGGGGGAGGTTACCATGAGAAAAAGATTGAATAATCAACGAAAGGATAACGTTCTACGAGTCGGGGCGTGGAATGTCAGAAGCTTGAACGTGGTAGGGAAACTAGAAAATCTGAAAAGGGAAATGCAAAGGCTCAATCTAGATATAGTAGGGGTCAGTGAAGTGAAGTGGAAGGAAGACAAGGTTTTCTGGTCAGATGAGTATCGGGTAATATCAACAGCAGCAGAAAATGGTATAACAGGTGTAGGATTCGTTATGAATAGGAAGGTAGGGCAGAGGGTGTGTTACTGTGAACAGTTCAGTGACCGGGTTGTTCTAATCAGAATCGACAGCAGACCAACACCGACAACGATAGTTCAGGTATACATGCCGACGTCGCAAGCTGAAGATGAACAGATAGAGAAAGTGTATGAGGATATTGAAAGGGTAATGCAGTATGTAAAGGGGGACGAAAATCTAATAGTCATGGGCGACTGGAATGCAGTTGTAGGGGAAGGAGTAGAAGAAAAGGTTACAGGAGAATATGGGCTTGGGACAAGGAATGAAAGAGGAGAAAGACTAATTGAGTTCTGTAACAAGTTTCAGCTAGTAATAGCGAATACCCTGTTCAAGAATCACAAGAGGAGGAGGTATACTTGGAAAAGGCCGGCAGATACGGGAAGATTTCAATTAGATTACATCATGGTCAGCCAGAGATTTAGAAATCAGGTACTGGATTGTAAGGCGCACCCAGGAGCAGATATAGACTCATATCACAATATAGTAACGATGAAGAGTAGGCTGAAGTTCAAAACATTAGTCAGGAAGAATCAATACGCAAAGAAGTGGAATACGGAAGTACTAAGGAATGACGAGATACGTCTGAAGTTCTCTAACGCTATAGATACAGCAATAAGGAATAGCGCAGTAGGCAGTACAGTTGAAGAGGAATGGACATCTCTAAAAAGGGCCATCACAGAAGTTGGGAAGGAAAACATAGGTACAAAGAAGGTAACTGCAAAGAAACCATGGGTAGCAGAAGAAATACTTCAGTTCATTGATGAAAGGAGGAAGTACAAACATGTTCCGGGAAAATCAGGAATACAGAAATACAAGTCGCTGAGGAATGAAATAAATAGGAAGTGCAGGGAAGCTAAGACGATATGGCTGCAGGAAAAATGTGAAGACATCGAAAAAGATATGATTGTCGGAAGGACAGACTCAGCATACTGGAAAGTCAAAACAACCTTTGGGGACAATAAAAGCAACGGTGGTAACATTAAGAGTGCAACGGGAATTCCATTGTTAAATGCAGAGGAGAGAGCAGATAGGTGGAAAGAATACATTGAAAGCCTCTATGAGGGTGAAGATTTGTCTGATGTGATAGAAGAAGAAACAGGAGTCGATTTAGAAGAGATAGAGGATCCAGTATTAGAATCGGAATTTAAAAGAGCTTTGGAGGACTTACGGTCAAATAAGGCAGAAGGGATAGATAACATTCCATCAGAATTTCTAAAATCATTGGGGGAAGTGGCAAGAAAACGACTATTCACGTTGGTGTGTAGAATATATGAGTCTGGAGATATACCATCTGACTTTCGGAAAAGCATCATCCACACAATTCCGAAGACGGCAAGAGCTGACAAGTGCGAGAATTATCGCACAATCAGCTTAACAGCTCATGCATCGATGCTGCTTACAAGAATAATATACAGAAGAATGGAAAAGAAAATTGAGAATGCGCTAGGTGACGATCAGTTTGGCTTTAGGAAAAGTAAAGGGACGAGAGAGGCAATTCTGACGTTACGGCTAATAATGAAAGCAAGGCTAAAGAAAAATCAAGACACTTTCATAGGATTTGTCGACCTGGAAAAAGCGTTTGACAATATAAAATGGTGCAAGCTGTTCGAGATTCTGAAAAAAGTTGGGGTAAGCTATAGGGAGAGACGGGTCATATGCAATATGTACAACAACCAAGAGGGAATAATAAGAGTGGACGATCAAGAACGAAGTGCTCGTATTAAGAAGGGTGTAAGACAAGGCTGTAGCCTTTCGCCCCTACTCTTCAATCTGTACATCGATGAAGCAATGATGGAAATAAAAGAAAGGTTCAGGAGTGGAATTAAAATACAAGGTGAAAGGATATCAATGATACGATTCGCTGATGACATTGCTATCCTGAGTGAAAGTGAAGAAGAATTAAATGATCTGCTGAACGGAATGAACAGTCTAATGAGTACACAGTACGGTTTGAGAGTAAGTCGGAGAAAGACGAAAGTAATGAGAAGTAGTAGAAATGAGAACAGCGAGAAACCTAACATCAGGATTGATGGTCACGAAGTCAATGAAGTTAAGGAATTCTGCTACCTAGACAGTAAAATAACCAATGACGGACGGAGCAAGGAGGACATCAAAAGCAGACTCGATATGGCAAAAAAGGTATTTCTGGCCAAGAGAAGTCTACTAATATCAAATACCGGCCGTAATTTGAGGAAGAAGTTTCTGAGGATGTACGTCTGGAGTACAGCATTGTATGGTAGTGAAACATGGACTGTGAGAAAACCGGAACAGAAGAGAATCGAAGCATTTGAGATGTGGTGCTATAGACGCATGTTGAAAATTAGGTGGACTGATAAGGTAAGGAATGAGGAGGTTCTACGCAGAATCGGAGAGGAAAGGAATATGTGGAAAACACTGATAAGGAGAAGGGACGGGATGATAGGACATCTGCTAAGACATGAGGGAATGACTTCCATGGTACTAGAGGGAGCTGTAGAGGGCAAAAACTGTAGAGGAAGACAGAGATTGGAATACGTCAAGCAAATAATTGAGGACGTAGGTTGCAAGTGCTACTCTGAGATGAAGAGGTTAGCACAGGAAAGGAATTCGTGGCGGGCCGCATCAAACCAGTCAGTAGACTGATGACAAAAAAAAAAAAAAAAAGGATTCAGATCAGGACTCGGTGTTGGCCGGTCCATTACAGGGATGTTATTGTCGTGTAACCACTGCGCCACAGGCCGTGCATTATGAACAGGTGCCCGATCGTGTTGAAAGATGCAATCGCCATCCCCGAATTGCTCTTCAACAGTGGGAAACAAGAAGGTGCTTAAAACATCAATGAAGGCCTGTGCTGTGTAAGTGCCACGCCAAACAACAATGGGTGCAAGCCCCCTCCATGAAAAACACGACCACACCATGACACCACTGACTCCGAATTTTACTGTTGGCACTACACACGCTGACAGATGACGTTCACCAGGCATTAGCCATGCCCAGTCCCTGTAATCGGATCGCCACATTGTGTACCGCAATTCGTCACTCCACACAGCGTTTTTCCACTGCTCAATCGTCCAATGTTTACGCTCCTTACACCAAGCTGGGCGTCGTTTGGCATTTACCGGCGTGATGTGTGGCTTATGAGCAGCCACTCTACCATGAAATCCAAGTTTTCTCACTTTCCGCTAACTGTCATAGTACTTGCAGTGGATCCTGATGCAGTTTGGAATTCTTGTGTGAAGATCTGGAAAGATGTCTGCCTATTACACATTTCGACCCTCTTCAACTGTTGGCGATCTTTGTCAGGAAACAGTGGACCTAGAGATGTTTAAGAGTGTGGAAATCTCGCGTACAGACATATGACACAAGTGACACCCAATCACCTGACTGCGTTCGAAGTCCGTGAGGACATCTCACGATATCTAATGACTACTGAGGTCGCTGATGTGGAGGACCTGGCAGTAGGTGGTATCATAGTGCACCTAATATGAAAAACGTATGTTTCTGGGGGTGCCCGGATACTTTTGATCACTTAGTGTATATTGCATGGCGTTCATATTATTTTTTCCAAACCCTGCATACATGTAAACTTTTCCTTTATTTCTGTTTTGTATACTTGTAAAGTACCTCATCAAAATCAATCATTTGGAACAAATTTTGTCACTTTTCAGTATACGATGGGCCTTTGAAAAGTTCGAGAAATGTCACCATTGGGTCGTATCGAGGTCATTTTTAGTTAGTAGCATCTTTAGAAAGTGCGCACACCACGTTTCAGCCATATTGGTCTATTTCTTTGTGTTTGGCGTTCGTGTGAACCAAGGAAGTCGAGTGATTGTCAAAAAATGTACGAAAAGGAATTTAGTGTGGTGATTAAACATTACTTTATGAAAGGCAAAACGCCTCAGGAGATTAAAGAGAAGCTTGATAAACATTGCGGTGACCCTGCACCTTCGATTAGAACAGTTTAAAAGTGGTTTCAAAATTTTAGGTGTGGCCATATGGGCACGATTGATGCTGAACCTTCTGGACGCCCTGTGGATCTTATGACTCCAGAAATCATTGATAAAATCCGTGATATGGTGATAGATGACAGAAGAATTAAGGTGCGTGTGATTGCTAGTGCTGTGATCATCTCTAATGAACGGATACATAATATTTTGCATAAACATTAGGACAAGAGAAAGCTATCCGCAAGATGGGTTCCGCGATTGCTCACGCTTGACCAAAAACGGAATTGTGTGAAGTGTTGCAAGGATGGTTTGCAGCTGTTCAGGAAGAATCCGCAGGATTTTAAGCGTCCTTTCGTCACTGTGGATGAAACATGGATACATTACTATACTCCTGAGACCAAACAACAATCTAAACAATGAGTTACCAAGAGTGAATCTGCACCAAAAAAGGCGAAGACCATTCCTTCGGCCGGAAAGGTTAAGGCGACTGTCTTTCGAGATTCGCAAGGGATAATCCTCATCGACTATCTGGAAAAGGGTAAAACTATTACAGGTGCATATTTTTCATCGTTATTGGACCGTCTGAAAACAGAGTTGCAAGAAAAACGCCGGCGATTGGACCGCAAAGAACTCATTTTTCATCACAACAACGCACCAGCACACACCTCAGCAGCTGTGGTCGCAAAATTAATGGGAATAGGATTCCGACTCGTTTCACATCCCCGCTATTCTCCCTCGGACTACAATTTGTTCCTCAATTTGAAGAAATGCCTGGCGGGACAAGGATTTTATTCAGACGAGGAGGTGATTGCAGCAACTAATAGCTATTTTGCAGACTTGGACAATTCCTATTATTCGGAAGGGATCAGCAAATTAGAACAGCGTTGGAAGAAGTGTGTAAGTCTAAAAAAAAAGAAAAGGTTTACCCCAAACACATAAGTAGTTTTTATTTTTGCACGGACTTTTCAAACGCCGCTAGTATCTACTTATTGTAATTCCATGGAAGGCCTGAATAATGAATTCAAACATAAATTTTTTAAGTAATTATCTGTTGAGAAACTCTATTTATCTCACAAAAACGGAAAGCTTGATGAGTACACGTAAACAATACAATTACAAATGCTCATATTTTGTTCTCCATCGCTGGGACAGATAACCGTTTCTGCTGATGATATGTACCCTCTTGCGTGGATTCGCCATCTGACATACGAACTCAAGGCCCGTACACACGCAAAGATCTGTCTGTGTAAATATGTGCGCAAGTGTCTGTTCTTGCAATAAACTGCTGCAAATTTGTTGTGTTCACGCAATACAAATTCCAGTCAGCGCTCGGTACCGAAATAAAATTTCAGCGGCAAACAACCTTAAAGTTTATATCACTTATTCAGAAATTCGTAATGGAGGAAATTATGTTATGGACTGTGTTTTATAACTTGTGCTGCAATACGAAATGCAAGCAATAGAAAGTCCGATGAAAATGGTCTAGGCAGTGGCTGTTTTGGCAAAGGCTGCTTTTGCATATAAATTTATTTCGCAAGTTGCAAGGCGAAGTGGACTAATGGCGAAATTATTTGCGGACGGATTTCGAAACCAGGAAACACATAACAAATTTTTGACGCTCAGAACCATCGTATAATATGGAAAAATACTTGTATTAGAAGAGAAGCTCCGCACTAACAAAATGCGCTGATGCCCTTGTTGTTCCACTGCTGACACAGGCTGGTGGGAGCAGTATTATGCTATGGTAGAAATTCTCCTGCGCTTGCGTGAGTCTGTGATAGTAATCGAAGACACAGACAGCTGCGAACCACTTGCGTCCCTTCATGCTCGATATCTTCCCTGATGGCGTTGTCATGTTTCAGCAGTATAATTGACCGTGTCTTGGAGGCAGAACAGTGACATAGATGTTTGAGGAGCATTATAGTGAACTCACGTTGATGTCTCGGCGACCAAATTCCCCTCATGTAAATCCTATGGAACGCATCTGAATCGCTATCGGGCGCCAGCACCACGTATGCAAATTAGTGGCCCATTATTTACGCGAATTACATGACCTGTCCATAGAAATCCGATGCTACATACTTCCACAAACCTACCAATAAACTGTCGGATCCCTGATACGCATAATCAGTGATTTATTTTGTTCCAAAGACGGACAAACAAGCTTTTGAGCAGGTGGTCATAATGTTTTGGCTTATCACTGTATAATGGTCCTTCGTGACACTCGAAGTTACATTTACGCGTAAAGATATGAGAAACTCTTCAGTCAAGTTACAAATCTGGTCTGACATTCCATACCCTCGTATTTTGATCATTGGATAACAGCGCGGACCTGTATCGAATGTCTTCCGGAAGTCGTGGAACACGGTATCAACTTCAGCGCCGGTCTCTGCTACCTTCTGGGTCTCGTGGACGAACAAAGCGAGCTACATTTCACACGAGCGTTGTCTGCGGAATCCACGTTGATTCCTACATAGGAGATTTTTTATCTCCAGAAATATCATATTACGTGATCATGAAATGTGTACTAAAATTCTACAACAGACTGTCATGAGTTATATTCCATATACAGGGTGGTCCATTGATAGTGACCGGGCCAAATATCTCACGAAGCAAGCATCAAACGAAAAAACGACAAAAAACGAAACTCGTCTAGCTTGAAGGGGGAAACCAGATGGCGCTATGGTTGGCCCGCTAGATGGCGCTACCATAGGTCAAACGGATATCAACTGCGTTTTTTTTAAAAATAGGAATCCCCATTTTTTATTACATACTCGTGTAGTACGAAAAGAAACATGAATGTTTTAGTTGGACCACTTTTTTCGCTTTGTGATAGATGTAATAGTCACAAACGTATAAGTACGTGGTATCACATAACTTTCCGCCAGTGCGGACGGTATTTTCTTCGTGATACATTACCCGTGTTAAAATGGACCGTTTACCAGTTGCGGAAAAGGTCAATAACGTGTTGATGCATGGCTATTGTGATCAAAACGCCCAACAGGCGTGTGCTATGTATGCTGCTCGGTATCCTGGACGACATTATCCAAGTGTCCGGACCGTTCGCCGGATAGTTAACGTTCTTTAAGGAAACAGGCAGTGTTCAGCCACATGTGAAACGTCAGCCACGACCTGCAACAAATGATGATGCCCAAGTAGGTGTTTTAG
The DNA here is from genome assembly GCF_021461385.2 of Schistocerca piceifrons. NCBI lineage: Eukaryota > Metazoa > Arthropoda > Insecta > Orthoptera > Acrididae > Schistocerca > Schistocerca piceifrons. Next base: position 793,521,088 of record NC_060140.1, read on the forward strand.
CTGCTGTCGCGGCTAATCCGCACATCAGTAGCAGACAAATTGCGCGAGAATCGAGAATCTCAAAAACGTCGGTGTTGAGAATGCTACATCAACACCGATTGCACCCGTACCATATTTCTATGCACCAGGAATTCCATGGCGACGACTTTGATCGTCGTGTACAGTTCTGCCACTGGGCACAAGAGAAATTACGAGACGTTGACAGTTTTTTTGTACGCGTTCTATTTAGCGACGAAGTGTCATTCACCAACAGCGGTAACGTAAACCGGCATAATATGCACTATTGGGCAACGGAAAACCCACGATGGCTGCGACAAGTGGAACATCAGCGACCTTGGCGAATTAATGTATGGCGCGACATTATGGGAGGAAGGATAATTGGCCCCCATTTTATCGATGGTAATCTAAATGGTGCAATGTATGCTGATTTCCTACGTAATGTTCTACCGATGTTACTACAAGATGTTTCACTGCATGTCAGAATGGCGATGTACTTCCAACATGTTGGATGTCCGGCACATAGCTCGCGCGCGGTTGAAGCGGTATTGAATAGCATATTTCATGACAGGTGGATTGATCGTCGAAGCACCATACCATGGCCCGCACTTTCACCGGATCTGACGTCCTCGGATTTCTTTCTCTCGGGAAAGTTGAAGGATATTTGCTATCGTGATCCACCGACAACGCCTGACAACATGCGTCAGCGCATTGTCAATGCATGTGCGAACATTACGGAAGGTAAACTACTCGCTATTGAGAGGAATGTCGTTACACGTATTGCCAAATGTATTGAGGTTGACGGACATCATTTTGAGCATTTATTGCATTAGTGTGGTATTTACAGGTAATCACGCTGTAACAGCATGCGTTCTCAGAAATGGCAAGTTCACAAAGGTACATGTATCACATTGGAACAACCGAAATAAAATGTTCAAACGTACCTACGTTCTGTATTTTAATTTAAAAAACCTACCTGTTACCAACTGTTCGTCTGAAATTGTGAGCCATATGTTTGTGACTATTACAGCGCCATCTATCACGAAGCGAAAAAAGTGGTCCAACTAAAACATTCATATTTCTTTACGTACTACACGAATATGTAATAAAAAATGGTCGTTCCTATTTTAAAAAAAACGCATTTGATATCCGTTTGACCTATAGCAGCGCCATCTAGTGCGCCAACCATAGCACCATCTGGTTTCCCACTTCAAGCTAGACAAGTTTCGTTCTTTGTAGTTTTTTCGTTTGACGCTTATTTCGTGAGATATTTGGCCCGGTCACGATCAATGGACTACCGTGTATACTAGGGCTATTCGGAAAGTAAGTTCCGATTGAGCGCAAAATGGAAACCACTTTGAAAATCAGAAATATTTTATCTGCAACAGTTAGCTACAGCTTCCAGCCACTGCTCTACATAGTCACCACTCCGACTTAGACATTTGTCGTAGCGTTGTACCAACTTTCCAATACCCTCGTCATAGAAGGCAGCATCCTGTGCTTCCTGCCAATTCTCCACGCTCATCTGTAGCTCGTTGTCTGTGAGAAAATGTTGTCTTCATAGCCAGTAGTTAATGTGAGCAGATATGAAACCCTGATGGAGCCAATTACGGGCTGTAGTGCGGGTGATCAAACACTTCCCATCGAAAACACTGCAGGAGCATTTTCATTGCCCCTGCAGACTGCGACCGAGAATTGTCACAAAATAGGAACCATATGACAGTTCTGTAATGTGGGCTGCATAACATCAGGCGAACTCTCTCACCAGGACCTCATACTTGGCGGGAGACGCTATTTTCTACGCATCTTTATGTGCTCACCATGCGCTCAGAACTGAAAAGAGCGAAGTGATGTAACCGGCAGGCATACTAGAGACACTGTCGAACACATATGTGCAAAGTTTTATTAGATTTTCACAGTGGTTTCCATTTCTTGACCGATCGGAACTTTGTTTCCGAATATCCCTCGTATTAGCAACGCGAAAGTGTTACTCCTTTACAGTGAAACGGCTGGACAGATTGGGAGCAAATTTGGAATGGAACTAGGTTGTACCATGAATTAACACACTGGCAACATTTAAAAGTGTGTAGTGTAAGATACTTATGGATTTGAAGAATATAACGCGAAATGTGGAGCAGCAATTATACTTAGGAAAACCTATGTACTCTTTGACTTTTGAACTGTATCGTATTTGTGAAAATGCTTTTGTTTTCTTTAATGTGTCTTACGTAAGATTCAACTTAATGAATACAGTGCTTATTCAATCCTCAATGTGTTTAATTCATATTTCCATACAAGCACTTTGCATTTTAGCTGCCGGGCGTTAGGAGTATCTTGAAGCTTCTGAAACGCTTGGATGCTCACAACGATAGTGTCATTCAAATGCTGTACTTCAGAGAGAAGTCTTTCCTTTACATGTAGAACGCGGTAAACGTTTAGTGAGGTTGGCTTTTATTGTGAAATACGAGCGTATCCACTGGTAACGGGCGCACACGTGAAGGCAGATGACATTATTGCACATACAAATATTGTAGAATTTACACTGCACCGAACAAGAAATTGGTAATTTTATTTCTTCGTCGAGTTAGTATGCTGGGCAGATTTGGATGAACTTTGGAATGGAGATAGCATGGTGTAATGAAACCTGCGCCCATTGAAATTTGCGCCCAGAAGGGGTCGAGTAAGGGTCCTCTAATCCCCTTGCACGGCAGGTAGAAGAGCTGAGGGACGTTACCTAGAGGTTTCAGAGCTCGTATTTTCAAGCCATACTATTCACAACGCTGTGAACTGAGAACGTCATTGTTAAGAGCGCACCGACAGCTTTCTACAAGAAATCTATACACATTGCAAAAGCATGAAACGTATATCAGATGCTGCTTCAGATCCTAGTCATTTGATTAAAACTTTAGAAACGAAACTTTCCGTGATTATACATAAATCTGCTGATAATTATCGTGAGATTCCTCAAGGCGGTATCCTTGCACAAATTTCGCCACTAAGAACATTTTTTTCCGAAACTGTACCCAACTTTATTTTGGCGCAAAGATTTTTCTTAACTTCATGTGTTTCGATAGCGTTATGTAAGAGAATTCTTTTTCAAAAATCAGATTAATTAATAATTATCTTGGGCCCACTATGAGTTAAGCATGACTGACTTATTTAGCAGTTAGTCAATAAAAAACGAGCTAGCTAAGGATACCGATACTAGAAGATCAATTTCAAAATTTGTAGCTGAAAAAGAAGGAAGAAATTCTAAGCTACGTGCTGGTCACCTGCCACGAAAGAGGTCTTCGGTTACTTGTTCTATTTCCTTAATAATCAATTAACTGTTTGCTTTTTTTTTAATTTAAGAGTTGCTATTTGCACTTTGTATAGTTTTCTGTCTATATACTTCTGAAAAATTTAGTCAAGTTTTTATAGGTAGGGAATATCTTTCAAGCAAGCCCTAATCTCACCATCCTCTTCGTACATTTTTACCATTTTTTCAAACCTTTCATCCTGTTTCATGTAGAATTTTTTTGTCTACGTTCCATACCCATCTCTGCCCTCATCAACGCGCCCGCTGAATTTTGTGCCCCTCTTTTCGTACACCAAATTACTTTGTTGATTTTAGGATTTGGTTTAGCAAACATGTTATTAATTTCGTGCAGCCAGCCTTCTACAGCATTGGTCGTTCAATGGCGCAGTTTGTAGAAACACCAAGGTTGGTAGAGATTCCTTCATTTTCCAATCACCTATCTACAAAGTAGTCAAAAAACTCAGAAAGTCTACGGATATTCGGTGCATGTGAATGTATATCGAGCCAGCCATTACATACATCTTCAGGCCATAGGAACGTCAGCGCAGCTCTCATGCGAATTTGCTGTTTCACTTCTTCATTTTCTGTGTATTCATAAGTAAGTCCTAGATCTTTCACTTTTCTGCAGAGAGGCTTTTTCGTGTAGAAACAACGTCCATGGACTTTGGCTGTCGGTAGTACAACTTCAATCGCAGAAATCACCGCTTATTCGAAATCTATGGTCACGTTTGCAGGTTTTCATTCTGAAACATTTTCCACCAAATTTAGGAAAAGACGATGTACATGTCTTTTCTTTTGTTTGACAATAGAGCAAAGGCAACTGGATATATTTTTGCGTCATTATTAGTACTCCCAGTGTCGGCATGAATGGTGTACGTTTGCGAAAACTGTTTGCTGCGGTACTTTGAAAGCACCATCCATAAAAAAATTCTTGTTTACTTCTTAGAGCTTCTCTCCTTGCTCTTCCACTAACCTTTCTTGTAATTTGTCGTCGTTTAACAGAAACCGCTGACATCATTCATAAGTAGTAACTCTGCTTCAAAGCAGATTCTTCTCTTGTCTGAGGATCTCTCTCATCTCCCTCATTTTGGCACAAACAATGAAAGGCAGACCAGTGTAGAGAATCTGCGGAAAGCACAGGCGGCTGTTTTCTGTGACGAGGATACTGGGAAGCTTATACAACGCCGCGACAAATGTCTAAGTCGAAGTGGCGACTATTTAGAGATGATCGGATCTTACTTTCCGAACTGCCTTCGTACTTTAGAAATACAAGTCTCTTCATCTTGTGCCCTATTCTTCGCCTGGTTCAAAGTCTTGCAACCGAGCGACATTCGGAGCTCCACATTGATGCTCGAGTTAAAAAAAAAAACACCCCTCTCTTCTTTGCTTGCTTCTCTGGCATTTCAGTGAGAAAATCATACCCTCGATTATGCAGGCAACCCAGCTCTTCTGAATATACGAGGCGTATTCAGAAATTAAGGTACGATTAGGCGCGAAGTGGAAACCACTGTGAAAATCCGATGGAACTTTGGACAGATGTGTTGGGCAGTGTCTTTAGTGTGCCTTTCGATCGCTTCACGTCGCTCTTTTCAGTTCAGAGCGCAAAGTTACCACCTAGAATTGCCTGGTGACTGATTTCGCCTAAAGCTATGCAACCTACATAACATAAATGTCATACGTTTCTTTCTCCAAGACAATTTTCAGCCGCATTCTGCAGGGGCACTGAAGACGCTCCTGCAGCGTTTTCGATGGGAAGTGGTTCATCACCCACAATACAGCCCTTAATTGGTTCCCTTCGTTGTACATCTCTACTCACATGAGCCGATGACTACGAAGTCAACATTTTGGCACAGACAATAAAAGGCAGACCAGTGTAGAGAATTGGCGGAAAGCACAGGCGGCTGTTTTCTGTGACGAGGGTACTGGGAAGGTTGTACAACGCCACGACAGAAGTCTAAGTCGGAGAGGTAGCTGGAAGGTGGGGTTAACTATCGAGAATAAAACATTTTTGAATTTCACTTTGGTTTTCATTTCGCGACCGATCGGAACTTACTTTCTGAACTGCCCTCGTACTTTGGAAATAGAAGTCTCTTTCTTTCGTACCCTTTTCTTCGCTTCGTTCAAAGTCTCCCAACCGAGCGACATTCGAAGCTCCACATTGATGCTCGATTTAAAAAACAACCGTCGAATCCTTGGTTTTAAGCATTCTTCACCAGCGTTTTGCTTTCTATCTTGAACAGCGCCACGTCGCAATCCCGTCTTCTTTTTCTCTTTACTGTCTAAGAATAACCTTCATAGTAGCAGCATGGCTTACCGTGAATGGTCATTCGAACTTCCATATCGGAACTATTGCGACAGAAATGCACAAGTCGTACGATTTTAGCTCTACGACAGGTAGACCGGTATTAAGGCTATTTGTTCAGACACTCGGCTACTGTATCAGAGGAGGTCTATCGGGGCGCAGCATATCCGTGTCTGGAGAGCAGGTAGTTTAGAGCAATTACGACGGTCAGGGCGCAGGTAAGCCGTGACACAAAGAGAGGAGGTACTGGGCGCAGATTTTACAGATTTCTGGATGGGCGCAAATTTCCCTGGGCGCTGTTTTCATGGATTCAGGTAGCCTATACCCTGAATCAGCACGCAGGCTTCCTGTTCTCGTGGAATACTCAGTGCGAGTACTGTTCGCATGGGATCGGTAAAGTGACTTAAAAGTTAGCCATGAAAGTTGACTATCAAATGAATGCGTTAAGTTATCGCAGAGATTCGTTTTTTCATTAAGTAAACGGTGAGTTGTGAGCGACATGTATTCTGTTAGCTTCTCTCATCGTCTCAAATTTGGTGTTTTTTTTTTCGATGTCGCGCAGTTTGCTGGGCCGCAAGTGGCTCGCCACAATGCCTCCAAGCGATACTTTTGTGACGGCACACACGGGTGGATATTGAGTTTCGGCATTAAAATTTCTTTATAACCGTGGTTAATCCCGCGGGGTGTAGCTAGTAGGGCTATAGTTTTGTGCCTCTGTTAGGCGATTCTTGTTGAAAAGGGGACTGATCTGCGCATTTTACCGATTACTAGGAACTCTTCGCTCCTCCAGCTAACCACGATACAGTGTTGCCGAAACGTCATGGAGAACCTAAAGACGTGACCCGGACGGACACCCAAGAATTTACAAAACATCAGATCGTGGATGAAAAACATCCGCTGCTCTGACGATGTTCTAATCGATGATAATATAGATGACCTTGAACAACTGGTCATCGTAATAAGACAACACTGTAAAATAACACGCGCAGATACAATACCAAACATGTATCAGCTTGTGCTTTAAAATGGAACCATGGGAAATTTTATATTTTGCAAATGACCTGAATTTCTTTAATGTCTTGACCATTTTCCTCTGGTTGCCAATAACTTCTAATTATAAATGTTTGTAAATTGTAATTGGTTTTTGATAAAACGTCTTCTTAATCTAATTTCGCTTATTGATTGTTGGTGTGTAGTAGAGGAATAATGTAACACATCGTTTATTAAATATAGTATTTACTTCCATAAAATATCTACGAGTAAGCATGCGAAGCGTTTTGCAATGGGAAGACCACACCAAATTAATCGCGAGTAAGGCAGATGCCTGACTGAAATTCATTGAAAGAATCCTCAGCAAATGTAATCCATTAACAAAACACTCGTTTCAACAATACTTGAATATTGCTCGCCAATATGAAAAGAATCCGAACCATGTAGGACTGATAGTGGAAATAGAGGAGATCCAAAGAAGAGCCGCGCGTTTCGTTACCGCTTTATTTAGTAAGCACGAAAGCGTCACACAGACGGTCAACAAACTGCAGTGCCAGACACTACAAGAGATGCATTCTATATCACGGTGTGCATTATAGTTAAAGTTCCCAGAGCGCACGTTTGTAGGTGGATCTAAAAATATATTGGTTCCTCCTACGTATATCTCTCGAAAAGAACATGAAGATAAAGTTAGAGAGATTCGAGCTCACACGGAGGCTTCCTGGCAATCGTTGAGGGTACTTTTGTTCTGTTGTTGCAACTGCAAAAATGCGTGATTTTTTCACCAGACGCGTTTCGGTTTATTGAGATAAAGCATCATTAGTGGTGGTGAGTTTTCGGCTCGTTTCTCGCTTACATCGGGAAATGCCGTATGCCAGCACATCGTTGTTTTTCTGTGTTAGACACTGATAATTTTGGTCTAATTTTTTAGATGTTTGCAGCAATATGCATTTCTTATGTTTTTCGCAACACACTTTTATGCACAGTACTGTATTCTGTTAGTTTTTCCCGCGAACTGTTCGCGGCTGGAACGGGAAATGAGAGACGTGAAAGTGGTACACGGAGTACCCTCCACCACACACCGCAAGGTTGCTTGCGGAATGTAGCTGTAGATGTAGACTGACATGATTTTTTCGAATGTTACACTTTTAAATTTGAACAGAATATTTGTTCCAATCTACATGACCGTGTTGTTCCTTGAAACATTTGGAAAAACCCTACTTTTCCAGAGTAATTTTTGTAATTTCAGAAGAAAGCTGCAACACACATAAAGTGAATGAAAAGGTTTCCGGACAAAAAATTAGTCACCTCTAGCGAAATAATGACAAGCATCATTTAATAGCGTGCAATTCCGCCTCTGGACTTGATAACTGCCTGGATTCAGTTAGGAAGTGAGTCCACTAGGTTTTGTATGTATATAGCATCCAATTAAGCCATTCGCTGAGGATTTGATCGAGCAACTCTACGAAAATTGCAGGAATACTGATATCGGCTTTTACTCGCCGTTCCAACATGTTGCAAATTTTCTATGGGGTTCAAATCAGATGAGTTTTGCAGGCCAATCAAGATGTAATTCGGGAGGGGGGGGGGGAGTCTTCAGAAAACTAGTAACATATTCCTCCAGCCCAATGACCTCTGCTTTTGTCGCCTTGAAAAACACGGGTGTCAATAGCATGCTCATCAAGCAGATGTTGAGTGAAAAGCAACACCTGATTATTCAGAATGTTTAAATAAACTTGCCACTTCATGTTGGTGCTCACCACAGTAAGCGAACCCAATTCATGACAAGAGAAACACCCTCAAACCATCACAGAACCACCTCCGGCTTGATCCTGATCTTTAACACCTTCAGGATGAAAATCTTCATTTGGCCTCCGATGCTCTCGACGATGTGCGTCACTTGAATACGGGCAAAAACGTGAATCGTCGGATCACATTACGTTTCACTAGTCAGCTACTCCCCACGTTCGATTATTTCCAGCCCACTGAAGACGCACAACCTTACCTGCCCGTGAGAGCAATGACCTCTTCCGAGCTGACCGGCTCCAAATGTTCATTGCATGCAGTTCCTGTCGCAGTGTTCTCTCGCTTAAAGGTTGGGTGGACCTTCATTCACTACCTGCGGCAGTTCCTGTTGGGCTTCGAAGCAATTTTGAAACACAAGCCGTGCAGCACGTCTTAGGTCCCTTCCAGTCAGGATCTTTTTCCGACCACAATTCTAACTTCGTGTTTCGAGGCCACGAATGTAACACCACTGCTTGTAGACGTGTGGAACAGTCCGCCGCTAAACACCAACATATTCAGCAATCTCACCCACCGTATGGCCATGGGCATGGCATGACCATTTTGGTTGATCAAGTCCCTCCCATGGTACAATGTTTGTTCCCCAATGGTGGCGCTGTGTTACAAAACGTTAGAGCTCCTGTTCACACAGCTCGCATCGTCCACCACTGGTTTTGTGAGCACGAGGATGAATTTGCGCGTCTCTCTTGGCAACTACAGTTGCCAGATCTCAATATTATTGAGCCTTTCTGGTCTACATTGGAGGGAAGGATACCTGAACTTGCCACTATTTTGCAAGGACAATGCATAAGATTCTCTTGGAACCATACAGGACCTGTGTTTATTCATTCCTAGTCGACTAGAAGCTGTTTTGAATGCCAACTGTGTTCACATATCGTATCGGGAATGGTAATGTGTTCTGTTTTTGGTGTTCCCACATTTTTGTCCAACGCCTGTATGCCATCTGTCATCTTAGTATCTCGTATTAATCACTTTGGTGAAAGGCTGAAATCTTATTTGATTCTTTTATTCATGGGCATTTTTTTTTATTTTCATATTTCAACAGAATGTGTTGGTGGTTCATCATCTATAGATATATCTCCTTAGGACAGCATGCCAAACAAACCGTGATACAAAATTAGCTAATTTTCTGTACCTCATTAGTTTTCCTATTGGATAAAGGTATTTATTTACAACGATCGGATATATTCTCTACCGTCATACCTTATACAGCATTAGATTGAATTATAAGTTACATAAAATCATTTTTTACGAAGCCCACAGTGTGGCAACACTAGTGGTTTACTTATTTTTCTGTCGATTATGTCTCTCGCATGTTTCACAACAATGCGGAGAGGCACCGAAGTACACTACTGGCCATTAAAATTGCTACACGAGGAAGAAATGCAGATGATAAACCGGTATTCATTGGACAAATATGTTTTACTAGAACTGACATGTGGTTACATTTTCACGCAATTTGGGTGCATAGATCCTGAGAAATCAGTACCCAGAACAGCCACCTTTGGCCGTAATAACGGCCTTGATACGCCTGGGCATTGAGTCAAACAGAGCTTGGATGGCGTGTACAGGTACAGCTGCCCATGCAGCTTCAACACGGTACCACAGTTCTGAGGTCGTGCATTATCCTGCTGAAATATAGGGTTTCGCAGGGGTCGAATGAAGGGTAGAGCCACGGGTCGTAACACACCTGAAATGTAACGCCCACTGTTCAAAGTGCCGTCAATGCGAACAAGAGGTGACCGAGACGTATAACCAATGACACCACATCCCATCGCGCCGGGTGATACGCCAGTATGGCGATGACGAATACACGCTTCCAATGTGCGTTCACCGCGATGTCGCCAAACACGGATGCGACCATCATGATGCTGTAAACAGAACCTGGATTCATCCGAAAAAATGACGTTCTGCCATTCGTGCACCCAGGTTCGTCGTTGAGTACACCATCGCAGGTGCTCCTGTCTGTGATGCAGCGTCAACGGTAACAGCAACCATGGTCTCCGAGCTGGTAGTCCATGCTGCTGCAAACGTCGTCGAACTGTTCGTGCAGATGGTTGTTGTCTTGCAAACGTCCCCATCTGTTGACTCAGGGATCGAGACGTGGCTGCACGATCCGTTACAGCCATGCGGATAAGATGCCTGTCATCTCGGCTGCTAGTGATACGAGGCCGTTGGGATCCAGCACGGCGTTCCGTATTACCCTACTGAACCCACCGATTCCATATTCTGATAACAGTCATTGGATCTCGACTAACGCGAGCAGCAGTGTCGCAATACGATAAACCGCAGTCGCGATAGGCTACAATCCGACATATCAAAGTCGGAAACGTGATAGTACGCATTTCTTATCCTTACACGAGGCATCACAACAACGTTTCACCAGGCAACGCCGGTCAACTGCTGTTTGTGTATGAGAAATCGGTTGGAAACTTTCCTCCTGTCAGCACGTTGTAGGTGTCGCCACCGGCGTCAACCTTGTGTGAATGCTCTGAAGAGCTAATCATTTGCATATCACAGCATCTTCTTCCTGTCGGTTAAATTTCGCGTCTGTAGCACGTCATCTTCGTGGTGTAGCAATTTTAATGTTCAGTAGTGTATTTCGTCGCAATGCACTAAAAACGAATGAAAAAGCAAAATTAGCCTTCAGTAACTTTGGCATTTGACATAGCTGTACTTACACTGAAGTCTCACAATGTAGTATTTTTTTAAGCACCCATTAATTTCTTCTTCTTCTACAGCATATCCGCTAATGAACCACATTATCGCTTTTCTAGACTTGTTTCAGTGACTGATTATAATCTAGTCTTCTCCATTGCATAATTTTTCCAACCGAGATAGTCTCACTTGTCTTTAAGCCTTCTGAAGAACATTAACGTGTCAAAAGGTTCTATTTTGTTAGTGATTTTTAATGTTCTACCTTTTACACCATAAAGAATACCATTTAACAATATCTTGTGGGGACATTTGTCCTAGAGCGACCGAACATCTTTGGCATGAACGGTGTGGAAGCTCTTTGGAACAGCACAACGTGACTGGAGTGCGAGCTGGACAATGCGACTAAGGCTATGTACTAGTGCTCTGTTGAATAAAAAGTATTCCTGCGATCCGGGTGTGTTGTCTCTATCGGTGGCTTACTACCGCCATAGCATCCCCCTTCCTACAATTTGTAGGGGAGAGTGTTATATCGAACGTTTTTCGGAATTTCGCCTCTAGTCAGCCGTGTAAGAAATGTTTAATATGTTTCTTAATCCATTTTGAAGTGACAAGCTCACCGGAGAAAAAGTTACGCCAGTGTGCACGTACAGGGGAATCGTTAAGCCTTTACAGCTGGTGCTGTGATCGAGTCATGTGTTCAACCACTCGTGCGCTGTCTTTACATGAACATAGGAAAGTAGCAAACAGCTTGGCAACAACGCGACATTATAGAGTAATCATGGCGCCCATGGAGTACGACGATGTGACTGTCCAAATCATCACCGAACCTCCTCCATGTTTCATTTCTGCGACCTAAACTCGGCCAGAAGTTGGACACTGTGTGAAACGAGACTCATATGTCCAAATGACTTTCTTCAGTTGCTCCGTATACCATGTTTTATAGCTTCGGCACCACGTTTTCTGTTACTGGTATTTGGATCACTGATGAGTGGTTTTGGAATTCCAGCTGGCCCTGTAGTTTCCTACTTATGGAGCTCCTTTCGTGTTGTTTTGGTGCTGAACAGTATTCGCGTGGGAGAGATTCAGTTTTGCAGTGACTTGTGCGCCTGTCATTATCTTATTTTTCGTCGCAATTCTCTTCAGTGACCGTCCGTCACGATCACTCAACTCTCAGTTTCGTCCACCTAGTGACTTAGCGGATGATGTTCTTCCGCTTTCCCTGTATGCGGTATACGGTGCCTCTTGAAACGCCAAACACTTCGGTTGCCTTGGTTACTGAAGCACCCACCATGCAAGGACCAATAATTTGCCCACTTTCGAATGCACTGACCTTCAACTTAATGCCCTCATTGCTGCACAAAACACAGTCTGACAACATCTGACACTTTCAACGTATTCAGGACATTACATGGGTGCTGATCATGGTAAAATACAACAGCCCGTAGGGTTGGCTAGCAACAGCATTTATGTTCGAGCATTCATATCTAGAGGTGTTCCAATATTTTTGTCCATCCCTACATTTATAATAAGTAAATGGAAGGTTCATCTAAGGGACAATGCTGCAGCAAATGTCATGCTCATGCTGATGATTCATTCTTAACACGTAATAGGGAAGGTGTACTGCTTCATGTAAGTTTTTTTTTTTGAGTAAAGTAGCCTCAATGTTTAAAATTTCTGTTGATAAAACAAATTAAATCGTATTCAGTAAAGTGACCAGTAAGAGAAAAATAGATGATGAAGATAAAATTATAAAATACGTTGAATATTTGAAGATTAAAGAACTGAACAAATTTAAAACATTTTCAGATATGTTCACAGAAATCTGAAAATAGGTCACATAGGAACAAACTTATCAAACTTTTCAGTTGCTGTTTCAATTCTTTTGCGCGGTAGCGAAGGTGAATAGAACAGGGAAAAATTATGTGGTTTTGTAAGCCCACTTGATGGTATACTGGTTACCAGCAAAATCATGTTTCATTGTCCCCCTTAAAAAAAAAAGAAAAAGACATCCGAGAAATGTTAAGATTAAGGAATCATTAATCAATAGAGGACGAGTATATCTGAGCTATTACATCTAAAAATGTCCATTGCAGTTCCTGCTTGGCAGGCACTGAAAAGGATAATGCACTTGAGCTTGAGGAGATCTTTAGATTGCTTATATTTTTACGAGTATTACAACCAACTAAAGCTGCTGCGTCGATAGGAGACTGCTCACTGTTTTCTACCCAAAATCGGTGTCTCCATGTGAATTACTACACGTATTCTTATTTGTCAACTAGGTCATAATAAGCTGTGCACTGCATCTCTGCATGATCCAAGCCACAAAAAAAGAATTGTTATGAGTTTTTCTTTCACTCCTGAGTCAAATCTGACGAATTTGGGTTTGAAGAAAACGAAAATGACAAAGCAAATTTTTTATTAGCTCCAGTTTCACTGATACACCATAGGCGGAAGTATTTTGTTGCAACGGATTAAGAGAAAATGACGCCTCCTGTAAGAGAGTTTCGGAACATGACTACACACAGACCAGCTGTTTCGAAGTGATACAGCTTCCAAACTAGAATGGGAGAAGTCGATGAATACCCTTCAATCAGTTCCATCATGACTTACATTCATATATTTCATGAAGTCATAAGCGTCACAGGAATCAGATCCCTGAGACGATATCGATCCTTTGAGACACTGACACCACGTTGTCTCATTGTTGCCGTCTGGGGACCCTAAAAGTTCTGCCTTCTCCTTCGACATATCAAGGTCTCGTACGAGATGACTCAATTCCAGTTGACCCAGTCGTGAAGTTTCCGTCAAAATCTTCACCTTCTACTTGAAGCTCAATTGTGGGGTGGAGTAGGAACTGGTAAACTATCTGAACATGGAAAAGATCGAGTATTAGATGGAAGATTAGCTATCGAACCATTCTTCTCTTGTTCATTGATAGTCTTGTCCTTACTCGTGGAGTCAAACAGATATGGTGATTATCTGTGCTATTTGTAGGAACCCGCCAAAGCATAAGCGCAGCAAAAGCCATAGATTTGTTTTTAATCCGAACCGGAATTGCAGTGTATTTGTGGGGACGATGACATATCATGTTCCCCTACCATTATACCAAAATAATGTTGGTAGGTAGTTTTCACGAGTGGCGTCATATTGCGTTTCTGAGACCAGAATATTATTTCGCTACAACTGTAACAAATATTCTCACTGAACACATTTTCGTGGCATTTTGATTTAACAAATATTACACTCAAAAAGCAGTTGAAAACAGGAAATTCTGCACTAATTACAACACAAACAATATTAAACCATCGTCACAGCAACAGTAATAATGTTTATAACCCACAAACAGATCGAGAACGTTGTGTTTTGCATGTAACAGGCGCGACAACTCCGAAAATGTAATCACCGCCAAACTAAAAATGTAGATCAGGAAAGAAAATGAAAAGTCATCGTAGCTCCAAAACAAGAGTTAACCGGTTATTTTCATCGTCATTTTCAAATCAGCGGGTGGAAGTACATGAGAATAAGCTATTTTTGAGCCCAAAATATTTTCATTGGTAGGCAGTGTTAGCCTGCATGTCGAGGTAAAGAGAAAATGAGCTTCTAACACTTAAATTCAATTTAGTGGTTTTTGTGCTAGCTCGTTTGCCATCATTCAGGAAGGGTGCACCACGAGGAGGTGAACTGTTCCACTCCCCAAAAATATTTACAAATTTATAAGGTGTTTTAATGGCCAGTATGGGTGGCGGTGTGAGCTGAGGATCTTTGACCGAGCAGGCGGTCAGCATTCGAATACATTCCGTTGATTTACTGAACTTTATTCAAATCATGTCACATACACACTCTGCAGCAGTCAACGTCCTTGCAGCCTGCCAACTAGTACGTGACTCGGAATACCGGTTGCCGACAACAGCAACAGCAACCGCCCGGCAGGTAGAAAGACGCACTCTTATTCCGTGTACATAGCTGACTCGCGCGGGCGACGACCCGGCATTGCGGACTCAGCAGGGACAGACCAGGTGGCTCATCAAAGCAACTCTCTACCGAATACTATACACATCAATCACAATATCTGCAAGTCAGCTGCAGTGTCACCGGCGGTAACGCGTTTGAGCTCTGGAGATGCGGGGGGCCTTGACCGCTTTAATTCAAAGGAACGAAAGGTGATGAAACGTAACAAAGTGACTGCCAAAGTTGTGGTTAGTCCAATTGAAAGTTGTAAAGTGACTGAAATGCATAAATTAAATTTCAGTCGTTACCACTAGTATTTATAACTTGAACTATTTGGTTGTACGATTCGTCTGTTCGATTTAAACTAAAGTTGAATGAATTCATTGGCTGGAGTAAGTAAGTATTATTGTGAAATACCGTAGAAATGGGAGTTACGGATAAATTGTCTTCGGCGTACAAGGTGCCTTGGGATATCTGGGGTACATGGAAAAAGTCACGTCACGGCTGACAGTTTTGGATATCTACCAGAAAACCACTACCTTTTATCTGTTGAGTGAAGGGGGAGTGAGACTTGTTACACACGAAGATCAGGTAAATTTTTGAATTGAAAGAGTAGATGTGAACCTTTGTAGGAAGTGTTGACTCAGTTTTTTCGGGTTCATGGAACAGTAGTTTCGGGGTCGAAGAGTCATGAACAGATCTCTCTCTCACAGCCTCATACACGACTGTCGTAAAATACGATATTCGATGGACGAATAAGATTTTTGTTTGGTCACATCCACGTGAAGTGGTTTGTGATAAAGCTAAGAAATATCTTTGGTCCTGACTGATTAAAAAGCACTCCCACAGGTGGTACTGAATATAGGTACGGAGGAGTTCCCAGAATACTGGATAGATGTACACATGGTAAAATTCCTAGTGATGTTTGGAGTCAGCTAAGGGAACGGTGACAATCAGGGCCAATTCATTTTCCTTCATGATGGCATCTACATCACTCAGTGGGTAATAGGAATACGAATCTTGTGTATTAACAGGGAGGACTGTGGTCATAGGATCCAGCAAAACCGGCTCAAATGATTAGCTGCGCTAGTTTCCATGGCCTGCATCAGATTAGAAGCATCCACTCGTGCATTTGACAAGCTGTCGCTATTTATAAAAAGCAAAGTATTTAGTTAGTTAGTTAGACATGGGGGTTCAAGATACTGATTTCTTTTTGGAATTCCTTTTGGATTCTTGTAGTCTCGCTGTAAAGGTCTCTGAAATGAGCTACGAACTGCTTAACAACCTTACCAATAAAAAGTGTGTCATTAGTAATCATCTGTTGCATATTGCATAGTATCGCTAAACCTTCAGCGAATTCCATAGTTTAGAACGCACTTCTCCTAGCTGCTCTAACTTGTTACTCGCGTCAACCGAGTACTTGTTGGTTAATGTTCCAAAGACAGTTCTAAGTATAGTACCAACAAATGCAAACCGTGCCCACCTACGTCTAACAAGTTTATTGTGAGGTAAAAGACTTCAAAAGCAATCGATTTCCGTTCTATACGCCGTAAAGGCTACCTTAAGTTACGTTTTAGCCATAAACTAACTATGGTACCATGACATTCCCCTATCCCATATCGTATGGTTCACTGGAATAAGATTCATAAGTACATATCTTCTGAAATAGTTCTTCTACCTCACTTACATTATGCTTCAAAATAAGTTTAAAATTACCACTAGCTTCTACCATATTTGTTTGTGGCTCAAAAAGCACACGAGATTAATGAGGGAACATTTCTACAGACAAACAAAACTTAAAATAAAAACAAGTGATCAACACAAACAAGAATCGGTACTCTTAAAGACACAGGGTACTTTTCCAGCTCAATATTATGTAAAAATCAACACCTATTTCTCTCAGGCACTGTTTATAATGTATATGTTTTACAGATTTTTTGTTGATTCAGGTAATGCAGCACACTATCTAAACAAATCAGAAGTATTTTGAATATTTTTGAACATGCTTATTATTTGTCGACCTGGAAAAAGCATTCGACAATGTAAAATGGTGCAAGCTGTTCGAGATTCTGAAAAAAGTTGGGGTAAGCTATAGGGAGAGACGGGTCATATACAATATGTACAACAACCAGAGGGAATAATAAGAGTGGACGATCAAGAACGAAGTGCTCGTATTAAGAAGGGTGTAAGACAAGGCTGTAGCCTTTCGCCCCTACTCTTCAATCTGTACATCGAGGAAGCAATGATGGAAATAAACGAAAGGTTCAGGAGTGGAATTAAAATACAAGGTGAAAGGATATCAATGATACGATTCGCTGATGACATTGCTATCCTGAGTGAAAGTGAAGAAGAATTAAATGATCTGCTGAACGGAATGAACAGTCCAATGAGTACACAGTATGGTTTGAGAGTAAATCGGAGAAAGACGAAGGTAATGAGAAGTAGTAGAAATGAGAACAGGATTGATGGTCACGAAGTCAATGAAGTTAAGGAATTCTGCTACCTAGGCAGTAAAATAACCAATGATGGACGGAGCAAAAAGGACATCAAAAGCAGACTCGCTATTGCAAAAAAGGCATTTCTGGCCAAGAGAAGTCTGCTAATATCAAATACCGGCCTTAACTTGAGGAAGAAATTTCTGAGGATGTACGTCTGGAGTACAGCATTGTATGGTAGTGAAATATGGACTCTGGGAAAACCGGAACAGAAGAGAATCGAAACATTTGAGATGTGGTGCTATAGACGAATGTTGAAAATTAGGTGGACTGATAAGGTAAGGAATGAGGAGGTTCTATGCAGAATCGGAGAGGAAAGGAATATGTGGAAAACACTGATAAGGAGAAGGGACAGGATGATAGGACATCTGCTAAGACATGAAGGAATGACTTCCATGGTACTAGAGGGGGCTGTAGAGGGCAAAAACTGTAGAGGAAGACAGGGAATGGAATACGTCAAGCAAGTAATTGAGGACATAGGTTGCAAGTGCTACTCTGAGATGAAGAGGTTAGCACAGGAAAGGAATTCGTGGTGGGCCGCATCAAACCAGTCAGTAGACTGATGACAAAAAAAAGGGTTATTGAAAAAATTACAAAGAAATTGATGCAATTTTTTTCCAAAATGCTTCCTCAAATTGAGGTTCCATTTAATCCAATGTTATATATTTGAAGCAGACCAAATTTTTACCAGATATGCATGACATATTGCTGAGGTACTAGAACTATTTAAGTCTACCTGTTATGTATATTAGAAGGACGAAAAAATATCACATCATACATTTTCATTTTTATAACTTTTTTCCTAATAAAATGTTATTTTTTCTGTAATTTAGTTGATTCTGCAATAAAGCTTAGTCTGCTACATAAGTATGGACTATTGCAAGTTACAGAAAAAATTAGAGCAATGCTTTATACACTTTAGGAAATATTTGTACCTGAATTCTGAAAAATACAACTTGCGGGAAATTGTGAATGAAGATTGAAACGCGTACAGCGATGGCGAGGCATGACAGAATCTCTGACCAGAGAGTTGTTGATCGTCGCTAGTCTGCGCTTGACCGCGCGAGAGTTCAGTTCAGTTGCGAGTTGTAGTCGGTCGTTGTTGTGTGTGAGGAGTCGGCGGGCGTCGGCATGGGACTCTGGTCAAGATTCAGGACGAGGTATATTTTTTTTAAAATAAGGTAATGAAGCAGCATTGCGCACATCTGAGAATGTAATGTATCTTAACTGTAATTAATTTGTCCAAGAAATGCCCCAATAATAATTTTATTTTCAAAGCAAATTGTGAAGAAAACAATCATTTGAATTGAAAGAAAGTTTCCCATGCACTTCCTTAAAGAAAAGTTTCACTTAAATTCAAAGTTGCACAGGGCCTAAGATCGACATTTCGGTCTATTTGCGTTTTCATTGTCCCTGAGATTTCATTATCATTGAATTGTCTTACATTTTTGTGGGCAGCTTACACTTGGTTCAGATTGCTAGTTCTCATTTAATTGTCTTTGTCCATAAAATATTTTAATTGCTGGGAGGTTACACTAGGTTCTATTCTCATTAACATTTAAATATTGTCTTTCGAAATTTTGCTGGGAGGTTACACTTGGCGACACCCGGTCCAGGATCGTATTTCGTTGAGAATCTTCTGAAAAGTAGTCAGATATTTGCTCTTATTTACATAATATAATTAGCTTTTGGCGCAACGCTTTTACTAATTTTGTGACTTTCCTTCCTCAGATCATCGGCAATTCGTTGCTCTGTTGTATTTGTGTTTGTTGCTTTTTGCATTGTGCTTATTTTATTTGTGAATAATTGTGACTATAGTGAACTCAATTGTCTCCTCTGTTAATTTGATAACAATTGATGACGCGGGGCGCCCTATTGTAATGAGCGCTGCCCAGCTTAACACACCCGGTTTGGAAAATTCAAATAATGTACAGACAAATTTCTCTAATGCAAATGGACAGTGTACTGAAAGTACAACGGATCCATTTAATTCCGAAATAGTGACTGACAGTGTACATTTGGCTGGCAAACCTTTTTGTAAATCTCAGAATAACCAAATGGTTACAGAAAGCGAGACAATTCCAGATCCACCATTAAACAGCACAGAGAATAGAAATGCCAATTTTGGCATGGATCAAACGACGGCATTATTGCTACAAATTCTTGAATCAAACAAACAAAATAGTGAAGATCTCAAACAACTTAGTGAACAGGTCAGACAACAGAGTAAAGATAACAAACAATTTAAAGAAAATTTCAGACAACTTAATGAAAATAACGAAGAGCTCAAACAACAACTTAGTGAACAGAACAAACACTTTAATGAAAAATTAGACAACAGTTCCAGACAGCTTAGTGAACAAATTAGAGACGTTGCCGCGCAATGTCACGATACTAAGGAACAGTTACGCGTGGAAATTGAGGCTTGTTCAAAAAATAAGTAGCGAAGAAATTAAATCTGTTGCTCAAGAAGTAAGGGATATGCAAACAGCTACAACAGAAACACTTAGAGAGGAAATTAGCGCAGTCGGTAAACAATGCTCTGAAAAGGCAACACAATTACGCGACGAGTTTAAATTAATGACAGCAGAACTTTCGCGCACAATGGACGCAAAGATAGACGCGAAATTCGAACAACAGAACACTCAAATTGACGAGCGCTTTAATCAGCACATACAAAACAGTGATACGCGTTTCCGCAAATTTATTCAGGATCAAAATAAAGTAAAACGTCAAGTCATGGAAACAATCACTGCTCAGAGACAAGAAGACAAACGTAAAATGTTTGCGAAGGCAAAAACATATGTAGACAACAATATTGCTACAGTATCGGACAAAATTAATACCATCGACCAGTTGAACACTGAATTACGTGATGAGATTTCTGACCTTAAATCAAAAACAGATACACACTCAGTAGATTTTCAAACAGTGACCGACAGACTCGAACAATTAGAACTAACACAGGATTCCGATGTCGTCAAAGCTGACGTTAAAAAATTGAACGAAACCACACATAAATTACAAAAACAGATTAATGCCTCAGACACAAAACCGATGATCAGGTAAAAATACTGACTAAAAAACATGATGAACTGGCCAGTCGTATTGATGTTATCGAAAGTACTAATGACAATAAATCAGACGATACTGCACCGGTTTCATTTAACCAAACACCTGAATTTCAAAATTTACAGCAGACAATTAATGAGATCGATTCATCTAATAACACCTTACGTAGAAAATTGTCATGTTTACAGCAAGAGGTAACAGAGATAAAAAATGTTTCTGGGTTCAACACATCACAGCAGACGCCACTTTGCGAACATTTGACAGAGTCACGCAGCGCGTATAATGTGAGCAATTTACAGAGACTACGCGACTTAAAATCTGAAAAGCTACGTAACTTGAAATCCGAAATGACACAGACAAACAGATTCACACACAAACCTGAACGTGTTCACAAATTCAGAGACAAGAACGTAGATTACGAGCAATTTTTATCTGTAAGAAAATCTAAGGAATTTAATAATGACAGAGCACAGATACACGCTTTGCACTGTATACGACAATTTATTTTTGTACTTTTACCGCTATTACCTGTAAGGGAGAAACTAGCTTTGAACTGGACACGACAATTTGCTATTGTATTTTCATCAGCATTGCCTATAATGCAGAAACTGGAATTAACATGGTTACAACAATTTGCCTTTGGATTTTTATCGCTATTACCTGCAACGCAAAAGCTAAAATTTATTTGCAGCGCGTAATTGACCTCAGGGGATTCATTACGCTTTAATGAATATGTGCCGTAGCGTGCATAGGGCCCCGAGCTGTAGTAGAGCTGTTTCATCTTTAGTTTTCTGCACTGCTGCCTTCTCTTCTACTATCCTTTATATCTGTCAAAACAGCTCTTTAACTATTGCTCCTTTTAGAATTAAGAAAAATGACTAAAGAAAACCCGATAAGACAAATTTACACCGAAAGTGACAATTTTCATTAGGCACTCCAGAACTACCGCCGTAATTTTAATATCAGATAAAATTTTAATCATCAGTATGTACAAAATTTTCAGCAACAGCGAACGCATTTTAGTAACAATCGACGTTTTTCACCACAACAGCATGAAAGTCAGCCTCTTAGCATAGCTAACCAACAATGCAGTCTACAAGGTCAACCAGGCTTTAATGTTTCGCCGCGTGCATGTATAGTCCCTGGTACAACAAATAGTAACGCACGGCAGCAAAGGAACAACTACGTACAGAAAACACAGTATTTCAATTCCTATCGCAATGCACCGTATAGGAATGATTATTACGACAGACGTAAAAATGATGAGCACAATTTTCAGCGTACATTTAATAACAGTCGATCTTATGAGCAGTAACAACATCAGCAACAACATATTATCATGAATGAGCCAGACAATATTAATAATTAATAACAGTCGATCTTATGAGCAGTAACAACATCAGCAACAACATATTATCATGAATGAGCCAGACAATAGGTGTCATCCATAGCGTAATACGTCAGGAAGAAATGATAGTACAGTTCAAATAGTCGAAATGCCACAGAATCCTGCTGAAAATAATAACACGTACGATAGAATTTAACCAGATACAGTACAGATTGTATATTCCAGTAACACAAGCACTACTTAAGACACGCAGAATGTTGTTCACGAAAATGTAATTACTTTTGACGATATCAGAGACACTCTCTTGCAGGAAAGACAAGTTGTTCAAAAAACCATTTCACATCCTGTCATCGCAATTAAAATAGGTTCATCGAAATTTTCAGCAGTAATCGATTCCGGATCACCTATGTCAGTAATAAATGAAGAAACTTTCAACGAGTGTAACAAAGAGAATACGTATCCTACATTACCATTAGGCAAAACGAAAGTGAAAGGAGCAGTATCGAGTAAAGGAGTAGATGTTAGATTACAGACGCATTTATCATTCTGTATTGCAGGTCACACATTTCACTCAAATTTTTGGATTGTTCCTTTATTGACAACAGACGTTATTTTAGGTACGAATTTTCTGGTACAACACGACGCAGTTATCGATTTTCAGAATTCTTATTTAATGTTGAAGGATGAAAATATACAATTTGCTATAGAATTTCAGCACTCACTATCTGCGGAAGAACAAACAATTAATCGCACAGAGGTCATTTCCGTATCACGTAACATAGACTGTAATTCCACATTGTTCACAGATACGTACGTACATAACTATAATACTCCAGACGAAGCTGACTACGACGTAATACAGATGATTTCTGATAAAGTTAAACAGAGCAGTGCAAATACAGACGACGAACGCACGCAACTACACAAAATTCTTTTACAGCAAGCTCCAGTTTTTGACAACATTCCTGGTACTATGTCCGGTTTTATGTATGAATTTCAAGTTAAACAGCACGATACATTTAAAGCTAAGTATTATCCTATTCCGTATATTCATAGAGTACAAGTTAAAAAAGAATTGCAGGATATGCTTGACCAAGGAATTATAGAACCAGCAGTTAGTTCGTACATAAACCCGCTACATATTGTTAAGAAAAAAGATGGCTCACTTCGCCTCGTACTTGATTCGCGTCACATTAATGACATAATTATTAATGAAACAGATCGACCTCAGACATTAGAAGAACTACTACAGAAATTTCACGGTATGGCTATTTATTCCACACTAGATTTGAAATCGGGATTTTGGCAAATTCAGCTTCATCCGAATTGCAGAAAGTATACAGCTTTTCTCTGTTTTGGCGACTGTTATCAATTTTGTAAATTACCATTCGGCTTAACTATTTCTTCTGCAGCTTTTATTCGCGGTTTGAACACAATACTTCCGACAGAACTTAAAGACAGAATCACGACGTACGTAGATGACATTCTTATCGCAGAAGCTTACTGGACTGAACACAATCTGATTCTCGAACAACTGTTGCAAACTTTTCATGCACAAGGACTTACAGTTAATCTTAGTAAATCGCACTTTGGCAAAACTTCTATAAAATTTCTTGGACACGTAATTTCAGCAGAAGGCATTGCGCCTGATCCGGAAAAACTTCAAGCTCTACGTGACATTACTGTTCCTACGACAAAAAAACAACTACGCAGCTTTTTGGGCTTAATTAAGTTTTTTCGTAAATTTATTCATCACTCTGCTTTAGACACACCTAGATTATGCCAATTAACAGGTAAAAACACTATTTGGTCATGGGATAAGCAAGCACATTCTGAATTTATGAACCTGAAACATGCTTTGCTGAATGCACCACTTTTATCGCACCCAGATCTTACCAGAAAGTTTTCTATTGCCACCGACAGTTCTAACACCGCTTTAGGCGTACACATTTTTCAGGAAATTGAAGAAGATGGCTCAACAGTAATTAAAAACATCGCATTTGCAAGTCGCATTCTGTCACCTGCTGAACGAAATTATTCCGTTACAGAATTGGAAACATTATGTGTTGTATGGGCTTTTACGAGATTTCGGCACTTTCTTTATGGCAGACATACCACCGTTTACACAGATCACAGAGCGATACAATTTTTACTTTCGGCTAAATTCACACACGACAGATTAAGCAGATGGAAACTTTATTTACAGGAATTTAATTTTACGATTGTTCACATTCCCAGCACACAAAATGTTATAGCAGACGCACTATCGCGTTCTCTCAGCAACAATCAGCAAGACGTAGCAACCAACTTCTGCAAAGCAAATTTCAGCGTTATGTACATTCAGCAAGTTGCATTTGAAAATTTTATTTCGTCGTCATTACAGGACATAGCAAAAGAGCAAAGTAAAGACAATGTGTGGAAAGAAATTAAACACCTTTGGCAAGATAAGAATAATGTTACGAATAGAAACCATTACACTGTATGCAATGACATTCTGTTTCGCCGCTCTCATCCTGACAGCAACAATTGGTTATTATGCATTCCTGACGAACTGGTTAACAAATTAATATGGTATACTCATTTAAGTTATGCACATTACGGAGCCAGAAAATGTTTTCTTATACTGAGACAGAACTGTTATTTTACCAACATGGAAAAACGTATACGACGAGTTTTAGCGTCATGTAACATTTGCCAGAAAGCTAAGTCAGACACCACTTCACATATTCCTCCATTATATCCCATTGTACCTGTTAAATTAAGACATATGGCCGCAGTAGACATTTTTGGTCCAATTCCGAGAACTAACAGAGGTTTTTGCTACATCTTTGTCGCTGTTGAACTCACTTCAAAATTTGTTACTTTCACTCCGTTACGCAAAGCTACTGGTAAAACCGTTTCGAGAGCATTTGTAAAACATTTTCTATTTCATGTAGGGCATGTGTTGAAAGTAATTTCTGACAATGGATCGCAATTTCGTTCTGCTACATGGACACGTATGTTACGAGCTAGAAACATTCTCCGATCTATATATCCAAGTGCCATGCTTCTTCGAACCCTTGTGAACGATTAATGAAAGAAATTGGTAAACTGTGTAGAATATACTGCCACAAAAGACATATTGATTGGAACAGACACATACTCTCATTCCAAGATGTAATTAATTCCATACCAAATGAATCCACTATGCTCTCTCCGTCTGTTATACTGAAAAATATTGAACCACCTAACAAAATTAAAGAATTAGTAACATTTCCTACATCTCGTCGATTACGACACCACGAAATAATTGACATTTCACTGAACAACATCAAACGTGCCGCAGAGCGCCGGAGAAGACAGCAAAAACAGGTTTGTACACGCCGAGACTTTCACATGGGACAGAAGATATTAGTACGTACACACTATTTATCCAGCAGAATAAAAGGTAAGTGCAGTAAATTTGAACTTCTACACGCAGGTCCATATCGGATTCGCAGCATTCCTCACCCCAATGTAGTACACGTCGAAACTTTGAGAACCAGAAAATCGAAAGAAACCCACCACTGGTCAAACATCAAACCTTTTATTGAATGAAACCACTTTATGATGTAACATGCTATGATGCCATTTACTAATTTTATGATCACTTATGCAATTATATTCACATGACTACTTACTAATGATTATCGTATTTTTTCTTGGCAAGTGCCCAGCAAGGTAAGGTTAGCAGGTCGCTCTTCTTGTCGTTACACATCAGACCGTGCATATTTTCCCAGACAAACTTACGTATTTTATGAATAATTATGCAATTCTATGTAGTGATGTATTAATTTTATCAAATTCTCTCTCCATTAAAGTCTTTAATTCTCGCCTCTATTAACTACACTACATACAAGCTGAACACAACGAACGTCACATTTTGTCTTTCTTATGTACGTACGATTGTTTTCATGTTTTGTTTGTATGCACTGTGAAATAGTTAAGGTATAACACACACCAATTGACTTTGACATTTTTTGCCCTATGATATCTCAACATCGTGACTGTTTTACATTTTTCTTTTTTTGCTGCTGCATTGTGATATTCTCTGTACATTTTTGCCTTTGAACACTGTCTATGCTTTTGACATATTACGTTTTCTGTCATGTTATGCTGTATGCTTAATTATGTCACCATAAACCAGTCATTATTTAGTGAGTATATGATGTAAATGCAAAACATTAATCTTTGTTCATCATTTTCAGATAGAAATAACGTGTAAAGGAAATAAATTAAACAGAAATGGGAATTTCAACTACGGAATAGACGAAAGAAGATACAAAAACCTTATGAGGAAGAGTAAATGGATCAGAATTAACAAGCATTAACAAGAATATACTATACACATCGTAGAATAGCAGTCTTAACTAATTTTTTCTTTCAGAATACAAGGCGATTGATGCAGGCTGTCAGACAGAACTACACATCTTAGTTTTAGTGATGAAATATGCTAGAGATAAGGAATAGTTGTGTAATGAGTAATGAAGTGATTTTTTGCAGATGATAATGAATGCTGATGGAGAGTAATGATGAAGAATATGCTACTATGAATAATGAAGTTTTTCTTTACAGGTGATGATAATAATGAAGTTATGATAATATGGATAATGAAGTTTTTTCTTTACAGATGAGGGTGATGTTGAAGTTTATGTATTTATGCTATGTAGTTATTTAAGTATTTGTTGCAGTTTGTTTTGACAGTATGTTTTATATCGTATGGTATGATGACTGAAGGTTTTGGAAAGGACAGCTATGGAACACATTTTTTATACACATTTCACTACCAGTTAATTCGAAGTTCACTACTTTTCAGCATAGTATGCGTTTCTTCTTTCAGCTCAATAATCCATTTTGTATTTTTTCCAGGAGAAGCCTTTCATGATACTTACTAAACTTGTTACTTATTAAACCTATACTAGTACTTGCATTTTTTTTACCCAGTTGTGTCACAACCTTGCTACAGCTGACTCATGACGAATGACGTTACACATTTTTCATTTACAGGAACAACCTAGAAGCAAATTTTTTTCTTTTTCTCTTCTTGCTTTCCCCTATTATTACCCCAAGCAATGCATTGGTAACAAAAAAAGGTGTGTATCACCAGTTCCAAATAATGCTACCCATTTAAGAGAGTTCTGAATAATACTGAATGATGAACAATGTTTTGTACTATTCAATACTTGCTGGCCACTGAGTGCCAGTAATTAGTGTAACTAAATGAATTATGTTAATACTATGCCATTCATTCGCTCCTGTTTTCGATGATGACTTCTGATGTTTTGTAACTGGCCAATGACTGCCAATAATTAAAAATGTTTTGTACTATTCAATACTTGCTGGCCAATGAGTGCCAATAATTAGTATAACTAAATGAATTATGTTAATACTATGCCATTCATTAGCTCCTGTTTTCAATGATGACTTTTGATGTTTTGTAACTGACCACTGAGTGCTAATAATTAGTTTAACTAAATGAATTATGTTAATACTATGCCATTCATTAGCTCCTGTTTTCAATGATGACTTTTAATGTTTTGTAACTGGCCACTGAGTGCTAATAATTAGTTTAACTAAATGAATTATGTTAATACTATGCCATTCATTAGCTCCTGTTTTTAATGATGACTTCTGATGTTTGTAACTGGCCAATGAGTGCCAATAATTAGTATAACTAAATGAATTATGTTAATACTATGCCATTCATTAGCTCCTGTTTTCAATGATGACTTCTGATGGTTTATAACTGGCCGATAAGTGCCAATGTTGAGTGTAATCAGATGAATTATGAACATTATTCTGTAATACTTCATACATGGTACAGAAATGTTCAGTAACTGGGCGATGAGTGCCACCAATTACTTAAATCAGTTGTTAGAGTAATGTAATTCTAAATAAAGACTAGTATGTGCCTTAATGTCCTTCACCTTCTGACCTAATTACCAGAAATTACTGCAATATCCGTTTGCCCTGTGTATCCTCATGCTCATGGAGCACTATATTTGGTTTTTGCACTAATTCTACATTGGTGTGCCTTATAAAAGCGTGGTGTTGACACGACATGCTGTCCACCACCGTGAGCGATGGAGACGTTATTATGGTCACACTGTTTGGTGTGCCTGACGTACTGCCAAAATGAAAACATGGAATATTACTACGACATTTCAGTGTCTTGGCTACGCTGATAAATACTTCTGAGAAAAGAACTTCAAATTGTATCACTTGGTGTTGTACTTCTGTGGAAAGATATGGACTTTCAGAGCAGCTGCGTGCAACCTAAAGTGCTACAACCATGATGCAATCCTTCCCTTTCCTATCCTAATTCTTGTAACATAGTGAAAATCATTTTTTGCTAACATCATTTATATTCATGGCCTATACATTTTTTCGATTAGCTGAACTCCAGTGCAAGACATTTTTTTTGATTTGTTGATATATTCTGAAGTACAGTATATGTGCACTCTTGTCTTTTATATTGTCTATACATTTTTGATTTGCTGATATGTTCTGAACTACAGTACACGTGCACTTATGTCATTTGTCAATGAGATTTGTTGAGAAAACGATGATGAATTTTTCAGTGCATGTGCACTTATGTTATGTGATAATGTTTTTGTGCTGAACGTTAGTAAGTGTGCACTTTTGTTATTTATCAATATGATCTGTATATACACTTTTCTGATTTGCTGATACATTCTGTACTCATTGTATATATATTTTTTGTCATTGTCTGATATGTTTTGTATTCGGTGCATGTGCACCACATTTACTTCATGTTTTATATCTGTATATATGCTGTAATTGTAAAGTTGATTAGTTAAAAAAAAATTGTTGCTCATGGCAAGTCCAAATGACTCACAATCGCTGACAAATTTTTGCCCGCCCAGTGGAGGGTTATGAAATGCGTACAGCGATGGTGAGGCAAGACAGAATCTCTGACCAGAGAGTTGTTTATCGTCGCTAGTCTGCGCTTGACCGCACGAGAGTTCAGTTCAGTTGCGAGTTGTAGTCGGTCGTTGTTGTGTGTGAGGAGTCGGCGGGCGTCGACATGGGACTCTGGTCAAGATTCAGGACGAGGTATATTTTTTAAATAAGGTAATGAAGCAGCATTGTGCACATCTGAGAATGTAATGTATCTTAACTGTAATTAATTTGTCCAAGAAATGCCCCAATAATAATTTTATTTTCAAAGCAAATTTTGAAGAAAACAATCATTTGAATTGAAAGAAAGTTTCCCATGCATTTCCTTAAAGAAAAGTTTCACTTAAATTCAAAGTTGCACAGGGCCTAAGATCGACATTTCGGTCTATTTGCGTTTTCATTGTCACTGAGATTTCATTATCATTGAATTGTCTTACATCTTTGTGGGCAGCTTACACTTGGTTCAGATTGCTAGTTCTCATTTAATTGTCTTTGTCCATAAAATATTTTAATTGCTGGGAGGTTACACTAGGTTCTATTCTCATTAACATTTAAATATTGTCTTTCGAAATTTTGCTGGGAGGTTACAAGATATGAGTCCAATTAACCTGTGCCTCAGAACATTTCTGAAGTATTGTCTTCATCCTGCAACATTTCTTCATCTTCAAGCTCCATCTTGGCATTCCTTTTAGCACTTCTTGCTTCTTTGATAACTTCAAATAAGGTGACTCAGGTCTCTAAAAATTGGTTTTATTTCATTCATAACAGGCTCAGGAAGAGAATTCTTATGATGGTATATTTCACCACTTTCTTTTGCTTTTTGGTAACCTCACCAAGAATCTGCTGCTTTAGGGCAAAGTGCGTGAACAGGGTGGTCATCTGTGGGCAACTTATGAAAGTAGGTGGCCCATACAGCTTTTCTCATTGCTGTAACATCATTCAGAGGTGCAGTTTGTCTAATGGCCAGTCCATAATAACTCTGATGGAGGTCTGTTTCAGTTCCTGTCAGTCTGCCTCTGCCAGACAGCAATTTTCCTTTCATTTCTCTTCATAGCTTCCTGAATCTAGCACCCATCCTGTTTTGCATGTGTCCACAACACTCCAGTTTTGTTACCAAGGTATCACCATAAACATTGAATTCATTGATTTTATTGAAAGCTTTAGAGTCCCCATCCAACGGGCACCGACCTCTGAAATATTTTTAGAGCTCCATCACACTCCATACCTCCACCGTAACCATCACAATTCTTAGAACACTGATGTTCAATATGTTCTTCAGTGTTATCATGGCAGGTGTGGTAGTACTGAGATAAGCACTCAACAGCAACAACTTTCCCATTCTTCAGAGAAGTAGCACTTACAACGCCATTCAAGGAACGATGTCCTCGACTTTGCCATGTCCCATCAGGTGCAACAGCAATATCCCTAGTTCCACTAATATGTACAGTTGCTTCTAATGCACGTTTCATATGTGATTTAGACAGAACCGTTAAGGCAACTAAAAGTATTTTTATGCACTTGCTGAACCTACTGGGAGGAGGAGGAAGGTCCATCAAAACGTATGAGCAGCCTTTTTCCTTTTCCTATTGCATGCATTGGATACACTGACTTCAAATTCACAATGTTCGAAGTCATTTTCGAGGCAGATTTATTGCAGGATCTACACACAACAAATAATTTTGACGCTGAACACTTCCTGCTACTTTGTTCAGTTATTCCAGACAGCCTACGCCATCACATTGTTTACATTTCGCCACTTCCTTTATCAATAAAGATAATATACTTACATCAACAACAACAAATCCACTACAAACAGCGTCATTATTAACACAAAAATTTGAATCACCAGGAGGCGTGCCATGTGGGAGTTTCTTCCCTGAAGAACTGATACATAGGTTACTTTCAACAGTGTGGCTTGCTTTGTTTGTGAACTGGTTACCGCGGAATTTCCTTTTATTGAATTTCTTGATGCGTGGCATAGTTCGTATTTATTGCTCACTAAAGGATATGTACTTCCACAAATATTTGTAGCACTTGGGCAACAAACATTCAGTAACACGTGAACAAACTGCTTCAGCGAAACAAAAGTAAATACTAGCAGAGATAATCATTTACATACACTAGAAACCTGCACTGTTACCAACATATACAATGTATCATACGTATAACCGCTCGCAACAGAAAGTTGGCACTTCTTTTCGAAATAATACTGGTTTCTGTAACAGAAATTAAGGGGCGTGGCGGCATACATGACCGTAACTTTAAAATTTTGTATATATAGGTCATTTTTAATTTGAAACTCTGTAATGTGTATATCAATGTAATCAGGAAAGACTATAGAATTTAATAAAGTCATAAAAAATCGATTTTTCCACCATTTATAAGTACCTTGTATCTTTAGATGTAACTTACAGAAGTCCAGCAGTTAGTTTTCTGCAATAAGGACAATGTTAACCTTGACTAAGTTGGTTGTCACAAGAGATAACACACATTCACTTCTGCACATGCCTCTTTAAGACACTCGCGCACTACTGTAAGTGATGCATACTCACTCAGCAACCGCTTACCTTTACCACGGCTGTAGTTGATACCGTGATGGGACGGAGTTCACGGTCGCACCCGCGATCGTTCGGCGGCGACTTGACACGTCAGCGTCGAACTGTGAATCTCAGCGTCGACGGCACACCGGCTGGTTATTGTCGGGGGTCTCCTGCGGATGCCTCAGCTGCTTCCAGTGTCTGCCTCTTCCAGTTCATCGTCTGGTTCCGGGGCTGGGCTGCTCAGGTACAGCTTTATATGGTTTACGTGTACTGTGATAGAGCGAAACAGCAATTGAACTTTTAATGTGATGGTGGAGATGATTTCATGGACTTCACATGGTGCTTTCCAATGCAATTTCAATTTATTGACGTGGCCCTTCTTCGACACAGGATTACTCGAATAGAGTAAGTTTCCAACACAATACTTAGGTACGACAGCTCCGTGGTCGTTCTGAGCGGCCTGCTGGAGAACAGAATAAGTCTTGCGAGCTTTTATGTGTTTCCATACTTCTTGCAGTTTGCTGGCTACGTTCCTGACGTGTTCATTGTTGCTGTTTCATGCTGGAGTTGCGAAGTCAAGCGGTGGGGTCATCCGCCTGCCACAGTCGATTTCGTAAGGGCTGAGTTGAGTCCTGGTAAGCGCTGAAAACGTATGGAACGTAGGCGTCCCGCGAATCGTGCTTGCTGCTCAGTGACTTACCATTTTCGATGAACTCGTTCCACTCGACCATTCCCTTCTGGATGAACTGGTGTTTTCCTTGGTTCAAATGGCTCTGAGCACTATGGGACGTAACATCTGAGGTCATTAGTCCCCTAGAACTTAGAACTACTTAAACCTAACTAACCTAAGGACATCACACACATCCATGTCCGAAGCAGGATTCGAACCTGCAACCGTAGCAGTCGCGCGGTTCCGGACTGAAGCCCCTTGGACCGCTCGGCCACCGCGGTCGGGTTTATGTTGTCCTTAGGTCGTCAATCTTCAACAACTTAAACACTACCTGCAGCAAATCGGAAGTGAAATTGGAACCTTGATAAGGAATTATAGAAGAAGGTGAGCCATTTTTCAAAATCCACTCCTTAACAAATACTCGTGCCACAGTCTCAGCACCTTGGTCTGGGATTGGTGTCATTAATAGATATCCCGAAAAATGGTCCAAAACAGCGATCTTTTGTTTCCGATACGAGTCCTACGAAGTCAAGTCCTATTCGTTCAAAAGGGGTGCAAGTTTCTGGGAGTTTTTGAAAAAGTGCTTTGGTTTTACCCTCTTCATTCCGTTTATTGCATGAGTCACAATGTGAAACGCAATTGCAAGCATCAGTTTTCTGATTTGGCCACCAGTAGAGTTGTGTGCTATTCGTAGGTTAGTTGCCCTTTGCCACTATGTCCTGTTCCCGTAGTACTTCAGGCGCGACAATGTAGTTTCCTTTGACAGTAATCTTGTACAGTATCCCATCAACGACTTCGAATTTCCATGATTGATACTACATGTCTTGCGCATTTATTAATTCCTCTTTTATGCAGAATGTGTAACGTGTTCTGCCTTCCTACCTGGTCCATCCGCATTGCTGTGCAACTTCCCTGGTCAGTGGACTACCTTGAATCGATACTCACTTAACCGCAAAGCCCGTCTAGTTAATCAATTACTGGGGTCCATTAGGTTGAGTAGCCATTTCACGGCGCCATGATCCGTCACTATAGAGAATTCTCGCCCCACTAAAAAGCATCGGTTGTTGTGTATGGAATAAGGAAGTGCACATAATTCTTTTTCTGTTTTTGAATGGTAGCACAAGGCCGTGTTTCAAAAGACGAGAAGCAAATGAAATTGGATCGTCTTCTCCATTAATTTCCTGTGAAAGATGTGATGTCATCAGTCATACGACCACACCGACGCCTGAGAGATTCTTTCGATAAACGGGACAGAAGAACGGCTGTACTAGCCAAAGAGTACACAGCCAGTCGCAGTACTTATGCTCGCCGCGAGGCCACTTCATGTGCAGCAGGAGTGTAGTGCAGTAGTGCCAGTCTACAGTTTGTAGCCGCGCTCAGTGGTCAGCCAGAGCTGATGTTAGTCATCGTCTGCAGCTCAGTCATTGCTGCCATCAAGTCTTTGTAGCTCCGTTCCAAGCTAGTCTTCAAATTCACCGGATTCGACATTCAAGATTACGAGAGATTAATTCGTCACTGCAAGATTTGTGACTTGTAAATTATGGCATTCTACAGACGCTTAGTCTAGTCGCGTCTTCTACAGCTGTCAACCAGCTGATCATGGACTACAGCAACGTTAAGTAATAAATACTTTCTTATTTTGTACTTCTGCTAATTAATTGTGTTTTCCTGTTGTAGCTACGAAGCAGTCTTGGCATAGTAGAACCCACGTTTCCACCTCCTTGGCTACCTCATATTTGCCACCTCATGTTGATGGACTTGATTATGGTGGAAGGTCGAGAGCCATCAAAAGAAATGCACCGACAGCAACATTTTTGGCATCAGTTGCTACGATGAAGGGTCTCGAGAAATGTGGATAAGCCAATACAGGAGTCATTGTCAAAGCTGTTTTCAATGTTTCCATTGCTTGTGAACATTCGGAACTCCAATCAAAAACTGCTCCTTTTTTCAGTAATTGAGTAATTTGCCGTACTATGTCGGTATACCGCTTAATGTATTGTGCGTAGAAATTTACAGCGTCTAGAAAATACTGTAGTACTTCCACATTCGTCGGTTCCGGACAGTTCTCCACGGCTTCCACTGGTTACAGATTGTAATCCTTCAGCATATTGTTGCATTTCTCGGCTGAAAATGGTAACATCATCGAAGCAAACCAGACATTGAGTGGGTGCCTGTCCTCTGAAGACAGTATCCATCAGACGTTGGAATGTTACTGACTCATTCAGAAGACCGAAAGGAAGACAGTTATACTTGTACATGCCTGTAGGTGTAATAAATAACGTTTTATCCCAATCGTCTGGATGTACAGTCAGTTGATTGTACCTGCTGGTTAGGCCACAAAAAGTGAGGATTTTTGCACTAACCAAGATAGTTCAATGCGTGTACAAGATCCGGTAATTGATGAATATCCGGTAACGCCAAAGCATTCAGATTTCGGTAATCAACATAAAAATGATACTTCTGTAGGCGATTTCTTCTTCACAGCTTCGATGGCCGATAACCAGGGTGGTTCTGAGGGTTCTCTAATTACAATGAACCCGACTTCCAGTCGACTGAGGCTTATTGGCTGTACGGAATTCTGTATGGTCGTTGAGCGATGAATGCTGCTCCTTCTGCATGTATCATGTGTTGAACCAATGGAGCTGCTGGATGATTATCCCGCTCACAGAAAATATCAGAGTATCTAAGAAGCTCTGGTGAAATTACTTCCCGATCGTCCAGCGATAAGTGGTTTAATTTAGTAGGCCTAACCAGATCTTGTTGGATTGATCTGCTTGCCTCAGTCATACTGACATTCGGGGGACAATAACTTAATACCTGTACATCTTTTTCCTTAATAGGGACTTCGGTCACGTCTTGTAGAGCTACGTTCGATACTGTTGCCACAATAGTTCCACATGGTAATTCTGCTTCTGCATTACTCATGTTAGCGATGCTTACGGGAACACGCAATTTTCCACTTGGTTCGTCCTTAATTACACTGACTGTTCTTGCTACATAGCAGTACTTTTGGTGTAGCAAATTGCCATTTAGTGATGGCTCTGTCAACAACAAATTGCTTCTGTGGCACTTCGGTATCTTAACGTTGATATACAGCATTTTTCCTGTCCCCAGGGGGACGCACTCACTTTCAGTCGAATGTACGCAGACTCCGTACGGTACACTTGCGTCTCTACTCGGTTTGTGCATTATCTCTGCAGCACTGACATTCCTTGGAGTTTGACTCTCAGAGTTTACACCGCAGCTATAATCATTATGACCGAATCAGATTTCTCTTTTTTACATCGATATGAGCGTGGTTAGCTGACAGGAAGTCCAACTCCAATATACCTTCGTAGCGTTCCCCTCAGCTCCTTATCACTTGCACTTCGGCCTTATATTCATCATGGCCTATCACTAAGTTCTTCACAACTTCTCCGTATTTGTGCAGCCAGTTGCCATCTAACCCTTTAATGGTGCTGCTCGGCTGCCTCCAGTGTTTTTCCTTAGCTACTTGGTACCATATCAGAGAAATCTAAGCCTCTATATCAACTAGAAAACGGACATTTTGTTCACGGTAATGTGTGTTAACAAGCAGAGCTTCGGAACTGCCATTAGTGGAGCTCGCAATAACTACTGATTCTTGGGGACGGAAGTAGTGGTGGACCTTACGTCCCCTATGTCGTGTAAGGTATTCCTTGCGTTCGTTTCTCCACAGTTCCGCTCTATGTGGCCTTTCCGTCCACAAACGAAACATCGAATCTCTTTCCTGCGAGTATTTGTAGCTAGTTGCCCGCTCCCGTGATAACTTGTTCCCGAACAAGCTTCGAATACACGACGATCTGGTTTGCGGTCCATTTGAGGTCTCTTTAGCTCTTCCACAAATCGAACTGCTGTTTTTGTGTCTTTTTTAAACGTCTCGCAACGTGATAATCTGACTGCACAACTGACTTCACCCTGTATCCTGTTCAAAAACGTCAAAAACGTATGTAATGCCCTTTTTCCAGCTTCAAACAATTTTTCCTCATTGTGCAAATCGTTCTCGCTGAGCTCATAGTTTCCTAATGCGATCAGCAAAATACTCAAGAGATTCTCCGTCCAACATACCCATGGGGTGGAGTTTTTCCCTGTAAAACTTGCTGTGTTCTTCCTTTCGTACTGTGGCACCAGTGTCTGCTAAAAACGTCTTAGGTAGCTGCTAGACTGCTGGTGGTATCGTACCTAACAAAATCGAGTCCATCATCTTGGATTCTCAATTTTGCCATGATTATTTTACCCGAATCACTCCAGGATCCTAAAGTTGCTGCATTTTCCAGTTTACTAAAAAAAACACGTGAACATCCTCATCAGACTTCCCACGAATGACTGGAATCGTAAGGATCAAAGAAAAATTCTTAACTACTGCTGAATTCGTTTTGTTTTCATTGGATCTATTCCGAGGGCTGCTATTTACTTGATCCACGTCCCTCTTACCTTCTGCCTCTGTTTTTAACTGCTGAATTTCTGAGCGTAATTGTGCTATAACAGTCTGCAAATCCGTAACTTGTTGTGCATGTACCATAATTGATTAACCCTGCCCTCTATTTATTTAAAAAATATTCCCATCATTGCCGTTTGCATGCACACCAAGCAAAGCCAGTATCTGCTGCAGTCCTACTTTCAGCGTTGTGTCACGTTCCACTGCATTGACCGAAGAGATGACCTCCGACGGAAGAATGGTGTCTTCATCTGCCTTGTGCTGGTTCTACATACAGGTACAAAACAGGAACATTCCTGAATAATACCGATCACCGCAACACTGCAGGAAGATTGTGGGGCCGCGCGGCGTGGCAGAGCGGTTTGAGGCGCTATGTTACGGACTGCGCGGCCTCTCCCGCCCAAGGTTCGAGTCCTCCCTCGGGCATGGGTGTGTGTGTTGTTCTTAGCATAAATTAGTTTAAGTTCGATTAAGTAGTGTGAAAGTTTAGGGACCGATGACCTCAGCAGTTTGGTCTCTTAGGAATTCACACACATTTTGAAAACTATGGGGTTCCTTCTCTCCCCAGATAACGAATTCCAGAGGATGCCACAACTGACAACATTTTATAAGATGTTTTGCTGGGCAATATGGGTGGCGGTGTGAGTGCGAGGTTCTTAGGGCGAGCAGGTGATCAGCTTTCGAACACAGTCTCTCGATTTACTTGACTTTAAACAGATAGTTGTACATACATATTCTGTAGCGGTCGGCGTCCTTGCAGCCTACGACTCGTACGCGACGCAGAAGCCTGACTCGGAAGTCCAATGGCTAACAATAGCGATCGTTCAGCCGCTAGAAACGCCCACTTTTATTCCGTGTACATATAGCTAACTAGTGCAGG
Source organism: Schistocerca piceifrons (assembly GCF_021461385.2). Classification (NCBI taxonomy): domain Eukaryota; kingdom Metazoa; phylum Arthropoda; class Insecta; order Orthoptera; family Acrididae; genus Schistocerca; species Schistocerca piceifrons. The sequence continues at coordinate 793,558,484 of NC_060140.1, forward strand.
CGACGACTAGGCAGTGCGGACTCAGCGGAGACGGAAACATGCGTTCTGCAGTGGAAAGTGAAAAATCGCTGTTATATTACTAGCCTGCTACACTACTGGCCATTAAAATTGCTACACCACGAGAATGACGTGCTACAGACGCGAAATTTAACCGACAGGAAGAAGATGCTGTGATGTGCAAATGATTAGCTTTTCAGGCGCCGGTGGCGACACCTACAACGTGCTGACAGGAGGAAAGTTTCCAACTGATTTCTCATACACAAACAGCAGTTGACCGGTGTTGCCTGGTGAAACGTTGTGTGATGCCTCGTGTGAGGAGGAGAAATGCGTACCATCACGTTTCCGACTTTGATAAAGGTCGGATTGTAGCCTATCGCGATTGCGGTTTATCGTATTGCGACATTGCTGCTCGCGTTGGTCGAGATCCAATGACCGTTAGCAGAATATGGAATCGGTGGGTTCAGGAGGGTAATACGGAACGCCGTGCTGGATCCCAACGGCCTCGTATCACTAGCAGTCGAGATGACAGGCATCTTATCCGAATGGCTTTAACGGATCGTGCAGCCACGTCTCGATCCCTGAGTCAACTGATGGGGACGTTTGCAAGACAACAACCATCTGCACGAACAGTACGACGACGTTTGCAGCAGCATGGACTATCAGCTCGAAGACCATGGCTGCGGTTACCCTTGACGCTGCATCACAGACAGGAGCGGCTGCGATGGTGTACTCAACGACGAACCTGGATGCACGAATGGCAAAACGTCATTTTTTCGGATGAATCCAGGTTCTGTTTACAGCATCATGATGGTCGCATCCGTGTTTGGCGACATCGCGGTGAACGCACATTGGAAGCGTGTATTCGTCATCGGCATACTGGCATATCACCCAGCGTGATGGTATGGGGTGGCATTGGTTACACGTCTCGGTCACCTCTTCTTCGCATTGACGGCACTTTGAACAGTGGACGTTACATTTCAGATGTGTTACGACCCGTGGCTCTACCCTTCATTCGATCCCTGCGAAACCCTACACTTCCGCAGGATAATGCACCACCGCATGTTGCAGGTCCTGTAGGGGCCTTTCTGGATACACAAAATGTTCGACTGCTGCCCTGGCTAGCACATTCTCCAGATCTCTCACCAATTGAAAACGTCTGGTCAATGGTGGCCGAGCAACTGGCTCGTCACAATACGCCAGCCACTACTCTTGATGAACTGTGGTAGCATGTTGAAGCTGCATGGGCAGCTGTGCCCGTACACGCCATCCAAGCTCTGTTTGACTCAATGCCCGGGCAAATCAAGGCCGTTATTACGGCCAGAGGTAGTTGTTCTGGGTACTGATTTCTCAGGATCTATGTACCCAAACTGCGTGAAAATGTAATCACATTTGTCCAATGAATACCCGTTTATCACCTGCATTTCTTCTTGGTGAAGCAATTTTAATGGCCAGTAGTGTAGCTTTAGTTCCAGATTTTTTTTGTGGGACATTAATTTCACACATTGTATTTTTGAAATTTTTCCAGATTTGCAATTGCTGGATCACGATTTTTAAAAGCAGACAAAAACCTTTTCGTCTCCTTGTTTTTTTGACAAACTGAATGTAATTTTGGTGTCGAGTTGAATTTGCTTCAGTACCTCAAGAAATCTGTATATATCTGGGGTGAAAGAACATAAGAGACTATTGTACTTGCCGCCAAAAGTTTCGCAAGCATTGGAGGTTCTCTGTCTATCGTAACTTAGTTCTGCCCATATAGATGGAGGAAAGAGAGCATTCTTGTGTATGTACGTATCCACTAATACTGTAAGCAGTCACAAATTGTTTGTAGTTTTTCTGACGTAAGGATCACTGTCATTAACTCCTTAACAAAACGCTCACCAACACTATCAGTATACACACTGAAGCGCCAAAGAAACTAATACAGGCATCCGTATTCAAATACAGAGAGTAGTAAATGGCGCTGCGGTCGGCAACGCCTATATAAGACAAGTGTCTGACGCAGTTGTTAGATTGGTTACTGCTGCTACAATGGCACGTTATCAAGGTTTAAGTGAGTTTGAACATGGTGTTATAATCGGCGCACGAGCGATGGGACACAGCGTCTCCGAGGTGGCAATGAAGGGGGATTTTCTCGTACGACCATTTCACGAGTGAATCCGGTGAAACATCAAATCTCTGACATCGCTGAGGCTGGAAAAAGATCGTGCAAGAACGGGGACAACGACAACTGAAGAGAATCGTTCAAAAATATGGGGTGTGTTGGAAACCTGCTTTCTCGGATCGCTAGACAATAATTCAAGCAAATCGTATTAATGAGTTTTATTACAAAGAAGTAAATGACAATACCTAACTTTTAATATGACACCCATGTGTCGCAAGCAAAGGGCGACAGACAAACTAAGAAATCTCTTCAATATAACAGTTCCAAGTTTGAGCTGCATAGAATTTAAAGCAAAGTAACGAGTGTTGACGCTTGTGTCCTAGTTGCTACTCTTGACGGTGCTGTAGCACTGGGCCGCGGCCAGTCGTCTTGGAGAGGGATCGGTCAGGGTGAAATTGGCTGATGTCTTCTTCATAGCCCTCTCTGTTCTCTCTTACCCGACTGGTGTGCCAGCGCTTGACTTTACGCTGTAACACAACCCTTCTACAGACTGCTTGCTGCAGATGTCAATGCTGGACCATCAACAAATGTCAGCTTGCAAACCATTCAACGAAACATCATTGATATGATCTTTTAGAGCCGAAGGCCCATTCGTGTACCATTGATGACTGAGCCCTTCAACACCGACATTGGACTCCAGGAACCCTCATCTGAGTTTAAACACTTTCACTGGCCACAAAACCCCCCCAGACACGATCGCTATTGAGCATATCTGGGATGTCTTGCAACGAGCTGCAGAAGAGATCTCCATCCCCTCGTTCTCTTACGGATTCATGGACAGTCCTGTAGGATTCATGATATCAGTTCGCTCCAGCACTACTTCAGACATTAGTTGAGTCCATACCATGTCATACTGCGCCACTAATGCGTCCTCGCGGGGCCCTACACGAATTTATGTAGGCGAGTTATTCGTCCACCTAGACCTGGTATTGAGGAGAGATGAATTTGTTGCACAGCTGAATACTAGCGGCCCCAGAGCGCAAGGCGCTCTGTAGACAGCCTGGCTAGCTGACCAGTTGTGGCCAGCCAGGTGGGTTAATCCCAACGTTGGGAATTCGGACAGCTGTCACTTGGATGGCTTTTGTGCAGGAGACTAATGTTCCAAGAAATAGTGGAGCATCAGACAAGTTGAAAGATGGATTCTTACAGCTTTCTGAGAGACTGCAATAGTTGACAATCAAATATTAACGCAAATCTGAATATATCGGCGATCCCAGAAAAATGAGGCATAGCCAGTGACACAACAATAATTTCAGTATCTTTAGATGTACAAAGAAGTTAGTATTTGACAGTGAATAAACATTTTCACAATGAACCTACAAATTAACAACTTTTAATTGCTTCATTTGATTCCAACAAACGATATCTAAGGTGATAGCATTGCAATACAGCCATCATCTCTGAAAGCTATGTGTCTGTATCTATTTTTTTTATTAATTTCATCTCCTATATCTGTTTTATTATGCAAATGTTTGTCAGACCATCATGTTTCCACATTTACACAGCAAATGAACACGGCATCAGTACTTCATATATTTTCATACTTGTGTAGTTATTTAATGAACAGTTTACTATTTTGCCAGTAACTTTATTTAAATGTTGATTAGATTATATTAGATTCAGTTCTTGTTCCATAGACCCAAAAATGAGATGATTCTCGTGGGTGTGGAACAAGTAAGAAAGTATAACATAAAAAACATAAAATGTTTGAATATAATACTCACGATCCTGATCATTTGTCAGGAGATTGTCAAAATACACGAATACATTACAGTAAACTGGAGCTGCTAGTATCTAAATAATTAATACACTGTCAGATTGAAACATAGTTATACACTTTTAATAAATTTATCATACACAAAATACCTAATCTTGACTGCTGTGACCAAGTGCTGTCAAAACTGAAATCTAACAGACATTCTTACTTAAGCTCGTCGAACAGCCCCTGTTAAGACATTCATCTATAGAGCAGAAAGAGTTGCCTATCAAAAAGTCTTTCGAACTCTGTTTAAACTGTGCCTTATATGAAGCCAAGTTTTTAAAGGTTGGTGGTAATTTATTGAAAATGTGTGTTCCTGAATATTAGACCCATTTTTGGACTTATGTAAGTAATTTTAGATATTTATTTAGATTGTTCTTATTCCTAGTATTGATGCTATGTATTGAGCTATTTTCTGGAGATAGAAGCATATTACTTGCAACAAATTTAATTAAGAAATAAAGGATTGCAACTACTATTAAAAAACTGTGTTAATTTAAAAGTGGTCAGGCACAGGTGTCACCAGACAACACAGCTGAAAATAGAATCAAAAGCCACTTCTGTTAAAAAGTCATAAGTAATTGTTTAAATAATATTTAACAACAATCCATTGTGATTTAACATGAGCGCTCTTGCATAAGAACACTAGTTTATTTATTTATGAACAATCCTTTATTTGTATATATTGTGAATGATATGACTGAATATTTTTAACGTTTCTTTATTAAAATATTGTTGTAGTACATTAGTTTAATCTGGGAAGTGGTCATGCTAAGTCAAATCGTGTTTGTAGAACATAATAACGATATAATTTTGTGGGACATCAGACAGTAGACAGTTACAGAACAATATGGGAGTCAAGTGGGGCTGTAACTTTCGACTGAGGAGCTGAAGAACAATTTTGCACACTTTTTATGTCGATTTCTTGGAGAAGACAGACCTGCCATAGGTAACATGCATGATTCAGTCGTATAGGTGTTTGATTCTGGGTGGTGAATGGCTGCTATCGTACCTTAACTTCTGAAGGGATTTTATATTTCGAGAGGTCTGATTGTGCTCCAGAGTAGGACTGTAACATACTCTGTTTGTATCACAGAGTTACTATTCCTCTTATCGCATGATATAATTTGTAAATCATCAAATTGACCTCTGAATTGTTTTGAGCTGGTGAATACATCGTATTTTGTGGCCACAAAATGGACTTTGTTTTTGCGTATCTGTGATGACTGTTTAGTTTGGGGATTTTGCTACCATTAACGTAACACTCTCAACGTAACTTTACTGCATTTGATAAGGGTATTTTGTGTCTGTATATTAACGGAATATCGTGGGACCAACTCCCATTTATTTGAGATGTACTTTCTTGAATGAACATTATTAACATAATTCTCTATCATCTAAATCAATTACAGGTGTAGAATAGAACCCTTGTTATTACATTATTCATGTAACTTTTATTCATTATTTCTGTGTATTCTATTAACTCGCAATTCTAGCCAATGCATAAACTGACTGCTGGATCATGGCTACAGGTTATTATCTGCAGCAAATTAGCTGCAGTGCATGAAAGCAGACATGCACGGCTTGACTCCATGATTATGCAGAGAGTCATGCGTAGCCCAAGTATCTAAAGTAAAAGCATCTGCAAGTAATGAGGCAACTGGTTTGCTTGTATGGGGTGTTGTTTAGAAGAGCAACTACACAGCAGTAACTGTTGGTACCATTGCAGATAGTATGGAAGTGCAATTACTGATATTTGTATCTTTACCACCAGCTTTGTGTTAGATGAAGTATACCTCCTTGGATTCTTACATCAATCCACACTTCACTTCCAGTTTTCATAATGCTTTCTTTAAAGTCCGGAAACATTGTTGATGGACACAATTTCAGACCTAGAGTATCACATTTATGAATCACTATTGAAAAAGTATGCTAGCAAGATGAAATTTTCTTGTCGCACAAAAATGGAAAAAAGTGTAACGTAATGTCCATTAACAAACCCATGGACCACAAATAACTGACAAAAAACTTGTTCAATATTTGAAGCTATTGTTAACCTATGCTGTGTGACACTAAGTATTTCGAGATGTTCAGCTTTGCAGAATATTACAATGTTTGTATCAGTGTAATTACTTAACAATAAATCCGCCTCATCTGTAGTTTTCACATTTGTAATTCAAAACAACACGAACCTCCTGGATGCTGATAGGTAATTTTGGCAGAATTGTCCACCTAGCTTTTTAAATTAATTTACGTAAACTGTCGACATCTTTAATCATTATTTCTTGCATGTGATTATTTCTTGCCTGTGTTCTCCTTTCAATCGATTACATGTTATTCTCTCACATGTATCTCCTGTAGCATTCCACTTCAGATCATAAAGTATTTTTTGCCTTTGAATTTTGTCACCAGCTATGTCTGTGCAGTATTGTGTGTATTGTCTCTAGCAATTTGTGTATTCAGTGGAGACGGTTTTAGTAAAACTTTTGCAACTCTTAATGTTGCCTATCCATCACGCTATACTATCTTTTAATAATTTTCGGACTGTGAGACCATAACCTTTCTAAAGTAGCATTTTCCTTGCCTCTCTACTCAATGCAACTACATTCGCCTCAGATAACATGTTATGTGTGAAATGATCTGCTGTAGACTGAAACATGAGCCCACAAGCAGTGGCAGATGTAGACAGGGCACAACAAACTTTCAGCAGCAAATTGAAAAGTAAGAACGTAGGGAAATCAGTAAAGAGAAAGGAAGTGTTGTTGTTAGTAGTTCCCATGGAAGAGGTGTTGGTCAACTTTTGTAGGATGAACAAGGATCAGAATACCAGGTCACCAATTTTTTTAAACCTAGTGCTGGTCTGGAGCAGGTGACAGAGGATTTAGGATCACTTTGCAAAGATTTCACTAAGGAAGACACCGTGGTTATAGTGGGTGGGGCAGCTAACAGTATTGACAGAGATCCTGGGTACAGTATAGAGTGTGACCTGGGAAAGATTGCATCAGCATCAATGCATACTAGTGCTGAGTTTGTATTTGTTCTTGGGAGCCATGACCGACCTCATTTGAACTCTTCTGTCAAGAGAGTTAATTTGGAGCTGGAACGGCTGCTTATGTCGGGTGCAGGGTCACACATTGGCGTGGTTCCTGTTGATTCTCTCAATGGGTGGGATTATACTAGGCATGACCTTCACCTCAACAGGAAGGGGAAGGGTAAATTGGCTGGGAAAATAGCAGGAAAGTCAAAAGGGGGAGGCACTGTCATAAGTGGTAAAATACCAGTGGTTATAGGGTTCTGAAAAGACCCTTTTTTAGGGTAGGGAGGACAGAAAGAAACCAAATTTTAAGAGAGGTTAGAACTAAGACAAACTTTCAGTTTGGGAAAGAAACCAAAAATCATAATTCTTGCTTATTACATCAGCATAAACAGCTATTGGTTAATAATTTTCAACAGTCAACAGATATTTTAACTCTACCCAATTTTAACTCAGTCAATGTGAAATGTCAGCTATCTTTATTGCATCAAAATATTCGAGGACTGAGAAATAAAATTAATGAATTAACTATCTGCATAGATGAATTAGAGTCTTCAAACCCAGCTGACATAATCTGCCTCTCTGACCATCATGTGACCACTGGTATAGAACTTTTAAGTGTTACAGGGTTTAGGTTAGCATCTCACTTTTGTAGGTCAGAAATGGAGAAACGAGGAGTTGCCACAGTCATCAGGAACTGTCATAACTTTAAGAACATAGACATTCATAAATTTTGCCTTGAACAGTATATGGAAGCATGTGCAACAGAAGTAGGATTTCACAAAAAATCCTTAATAATATTAAGTGTATATTGAGCACCTGCAGGTAACTTTAATCTGTTCGTAAACCACCTTGAAACTGTACTGGCCCATTTAACAGCCAAAAACAAAGAAATACTGGTTGCTGGTGATTTCAATGTAGATTTCCTTTAAGACTCTCCCTTTAAGAACTTATTTGAGTGAGTAACACTATCATTCAACTTAATTCCCACTGTAAAGTTTCCCACTAGGGTAGCCAATTGCTCACATACAGCCATTGATAATATCTTTATAGACATAGTCCAATGAACAAAATTATATTACAAAACCAACAGTCAATGTCCTCTCAGACCATGGCATCTAGTTCCTTCTGTTAAATGTTAATACTGAACAGGATATAAAATCTATTAAATCTGAGCTCAAGAGGGTAATCAATAAGCCAAAAATTGATTAATTTGGGACACTGCTCAGAGACAATCACTAGACTGATGTTAACAGTGCTCTTAGCATGAATGAAAAATATAACACTTTTGCTAATAAAGTGCTTACCTTATTCAAACACTGTTTTCCCCAAAAACCTACCAAGGTTAGAGCAAAGTCTACAAAGAAGCCATGGATTACTCAAGGAATAGGGGTATCTTGTAAAACAAATAAAAAACTGTATCTGTCAATCCGAAACAGTTCCAATGTTGATGCTATAGCACATTACAAGAAATACTGCAAAATATTAAAGACTGTAATATGGACATCAAAGCAAATAAATTACAAGGAAAAGGTAGTCATATCAGATAACAAAATAAAGACAACATGGGATATAGTGAAGGAGGAGACTGGTAGAACCAGACATGAAGAGGAACAAATAGCATTAAGAGTAACTGATACATTGGTGACAGATGTGTATAGTGTTGCAGAACTTCTTAACAAACATTTTATAACTGTTACTGAAAATATGGGGTTGTCAGGTTCAGTAGATGCTGCTATGGAATACCTCAGACCAGACATTTCAAGTAACTTCCATAATATGAATTTGACCCTCACTACCCCAGCAGAAATAATGTCCATCATAAAATCTTTAAAATCTAAAACATCTAGTGGGTATGATGAAATATCAACAAAGTTAATTAAAGAATGTTATTCTGAGCTAAGTAACATATTGAGCTATCTGTGTAACCAGTCGTTTATCAGTGGAAAATTTCCTGAATGGTTGAAATATGCTGAAGTTAAACCACTGTTTAAGAAGGGAGATAAAGAAATAGCAACAAATTTCCATCCAATTTCACTGTTGCTAGCATTCTCAAAAATTTTAGAAAAGTAATGTACAATTGGCTTTATAACTATCTTATTTCAAATAACATACTGTCAAAGTCACAGTTCGGATTTTTAAAGGGTTCAATTGAGAAGGCTATCTACACTTACAGTGAAAATGTGCTTAATTCATTAGACAAAAAATTGCACTCAACTGGCTTATTTTGTGATCTGTCAAAGGCATTTGACTGTGTAAATCGCAATATCCTTTTAAATAAATTAGAATATTATTGTGTAACAGGAAATGCCACAAAATGGTTCAAATCTTATATCTCTGGCAGGAACCAAAGGGTGTTATTAGGAAAGAGACATGGATCAAGCTATCAGGCATCATCCAACTGGGAACTAATTACATGTGGGGTCCCACAAGGTTCCATTTTGGGGCCCTTACTTTTTCTTGTGTATATCAATATCCTTTCATCAGTAACATTACCAGATGCCAAGTTCGTTTTGTTTGCCAATGATACAAACATTGCAATAAATAGCAAATCAAGTGTATTCTTAGAAAGATCAGCTAATAAAATATTTGTGGACATTAATCACTGGTTCCTAGCCAATTCTTTGTCACTAAACTTTGAAAAAACACACTGCATGCAGTTCAGAACTTGTAAGGGGTGTCCTATGAATATATGCCTAACATACAATGACAAGCAGATAGAAGAAGTGGGCAGTGTTAAATTCTTGGGATTACAGTTTGATAATAAATTCAACTGGGAGGAGCACACAGAACTGCTGAAGCGTCTTAACAAATCTCTATTTGCAATGCGAATTGTGTTAGACATAGGGATTGTAAAAATGAAAAAGCTGGCATACTATGCTTACTTTCATTCCATAATGTCATATGGGATTATTTTTTGGTGTAATTCATCAAGCCAAGCTAAAGTTTTCCGGGCACAAAAACGTGCAGTAAGAGTTATATGTGGTGTGAACTCAAGAGCATCCTGCAGAAGCCTGTTTAGGGAACTAGGGACACTAACTACTGCTTCCCAATATATTTATTCCTTAATGAAACTTGTCATTAAAAATATATCACGTTTTCAAACCAACAGCTCAATTCATGGAATCAATACTAGAAATAAGAATAATCTTCACAAGAATTTAAAGTCACTTAGTCTTGTACAAAAAGGTGTGCATTGTTCAGGAACACACAATTTAAATAACTTGCCGGCAGCCATAAAAAGCTTAACAACCAATGAAACTCAGTTTGAGAGAAGCCTAAAGGATTTATTGGTGGCTAGCTCCTTCTACTCCATTGATAAATTTCTCAGTAAAATCAACTGATTTGTGTGTATAACTTCTGCACAATTTCAGTGTAGTAATGTGTTTGTGTGTGTATGTGTGTGTGTGTGTGTGTGTGTGTGTGTGTGAGAGAGAGAGAGAGAGAGAGAGAGAGAGAGAGATTACAATCTAACTTCTGCACCATTTCAGTGCAGTAATGTGTTCATTGTAAGTAAGTATTATAGTAGTAGTATTACACGTTTATTAACTTATAAATAAATATAAAACTTTTTATTTTAAATTCGGTGTATTAGTATTTGTAAAATGACTCTTTCATATAGTGTTCATTAAAAAATGACGATCATTCCACTTGGGACCTGTAGAATGGTTCATTAGCTTATTTTTTTTAGTTGTAAATATTTGTCATGTATTGTTGTTTGTCTGACATGTTCTACATCCTGGAGGACCTCCTCACTATGGATCAGTTGGAATGAAAGTAAATCTGATCTAATCTAATCTAAACAAGCTACCACTCTGCGGAGGCTGGGAGGCCTCGAGGCTACCATCTACTGGTAATTAGACTTGTTTTGTAGGTTTGCTTCCTGCTACCTGCTTAGGCTTACCTGGTTACAGGAGACTTGGTCCTGTGCCCATTCAGCAGGGTGAATTCGGCTTCCCGCGTGAAACTTGTCAGGTGGGGCAGCTCTCAGTGACATCACTGTGGATAAATTGTGGTCAACGATAAATACAGGCCTGATTATTCGAAAACGGACGAACAAACATTTCACTTTGCCCTCATGAAAGTGTCACCCCTTATTTGCATACATAATGCTCTTTTAAGAAATACCATTTCTTAATTTTATTAATCGTAATTGATGTTTTTGGAAAACCTGCAACTGTGTCACTCATGATTTAAATAATGAAACACTGCACTAATTATATGTTTTTTCAGGCTTAATTTGATGTGTTTTGAGAGTTTATTCCATTATCAAGAGGTAATATTGACATAGATTTTTTTGTGGTGTTTGTACGTGTGTTGTCATGCGTTTTTCTTGCTCTGTCGTTTTGTTTTCATAGTTTACTGCAATCAGAAAAATTTCTTTTGCACAATTTTCCGAAAAATCGTATGAAATACCTGTGTAAATATTTGCAGTTAATGAGAATAAATTCTCGCAAAGCATCATACAATTTGTGAAAAAATACGTAACTGGCGCACATCTGTGACATTACCAATGTAGTGTTAAAGCCTGACGAATACATGAAGCCTAAGGCCCATGTTACACTGTAAAATGTTCAAACTGCTTCACTGGAACTATTACACGATCGTAAAACTTTTCGTGAGGACGTGAAGAACAATGAAAATTGAACTTTCAGTGTGATGCAGGAGATAATTTCGACTTCATATGGTCATTTCCAATGCAATTTCAATTTATTGACGCGGCCCTTCTTCAGCACAGGGTTACTCAAATAGACTAAGTTTCCAACACAATACTTAGCTATGACAGCTCAATTTATTTCCGCGAGAAGCTTCAGTTTCATTATGAGAGGCACAAAAGGCTCGCATTTCCGCTGAGTGCTATAAGGGGCAGCCTCTCTTTTACTTTGAACGTTGGGAAACTGTAGGCGAATGCAACAAAATCATAACTTCGGGAAAAATTATATCCCTAGGCAGTCTTTGCTCAACTTAACAGTCAATATGTAAGTCATTCCTACAATTCTTGTATCACTAAAGAAACACAGATGGCAAAACTAATCTACAAAATGCTTCGACAGTCACTCTAGTTCCTACAATCATAGCCAAAAAACTCCATGAAAATTCGGATGAACTGCCAGATGGATAAGTCTATGAGATCATTTACTTAGAAAAACAGGCGTGTTCTGTCACATAAGACACATGAAATTAACATTATTGTAACCACTGTTGGATACAGGACAATATGAATACAGTGAACAGTGATATGGGTATCCTACGGTGCAATGTTACAAGAAAGATGGAGCAAGCAAGGTCAAATAGAAGCAAATAACATAAAGCCAAAGCCCAGTCTTACTAACAAAACAGTATCTAATTTGCCTATTTCAAACGAGCAAAATGAAACGATTACAGAGCTCAGTATATCTATAGGTTCTGTAAAGAAAGTACTATATCAAGTTCCAAAGTAATTATTTCCTATCCTTTAAAGCTGATGAATTTGAAATAAGATATTTAATTAATATTTGTAATTGTATTTTTCGCTGTAAGCTAATACTGATTCTGAATTCATTCATAAATTCCAATGAAACATCAGTAGTGAGAATTAATTTCTGTAACGAATTTAGGGGCTAAAATATGGCTGCATGCAGTGCAGTGCACACCAAATTGTGGAGCTCAACGACTTTTATGCTAGGATTGTGAAATCAATGACCGTCTGCAGGATCATTCTGTCATCAGTCTTAGAACTCTCAGTTTCTCAGCACCAAAATAAATTCCTGAAATCGTGACAGAATTGATGAGAAATAATAAAGAGGTATAAAGAAGCTAGTTAAGCCTTATCATGTGTTCGGAGAGCCATCAATCGTTTGTCATCAAGTTCAACAACTGGTCATATAATGAGCAGTGGCATCGATAACACTCAATCTAACTACACCTCCATCTCTGGTACAGCTCCACAACCAAAGGCAATGATATTCTGATAAAGAGTGGAAACAACAGAATGAAGCATGGAGATTGAGCTCACAGAATGCAGCATACTACTACTGTACAAACAATGTTAACTCTGATCAGTAAGCTGGCCCACTGTCAGTATATAGACTTAATACAAATACATAACTGAAACTCAATGAAAACATATGCCATATTATAAAGGTCAACTTCGTTTCCAAAGTGCAGCTAATCAGAGACAGTGTTGAACCGATTCTAGATGATAGAATACAAGAGTCTATTTCAGCATTAAAAACTGAAGTTGATATTTGAGTAGGCTCTTATGAATAACAGCAAGAAACGCTTGGGAATACTGCTCCAGAAAATCGCAATGAAGTTGAATCATTGTTACAACAGTTACAAACTAGGACAAACTGTCTACCATTAACAGTACACAAATCTGAACTTTTAAGTGTGGAAGAAAATTATAATCACAGAAGAAACATGGTAATGGCACCCATCATATTGCATAAAGAGCTACAACTAACTTTTATCTAATGACATGATGGAAACGGAGAAAATTAATACAGTAAGGCCAGGTAATGCGAAACGTTGGTACTTAAACTTAGACTTAGTGTATATGACATTCTCCAAATGTAAAGACGAGTTTTTGGATGAAGTTTGGTCTATTCAGAAACCAGATAATTTATAACATGAATTTGTCGTCACAAGAATGTCAAATAGTCGTGGAAGGAATTCTATTCACGATTACTGTGGAAACTGGTCGAGACGACTGGAATATCTGAAAGGTAGATGAATAGAGTCGGAAATAATGTGGGAGCTATTGGAAAAAAACAACCAAATGATTCGAAAAGGTACATTGTCTGTAATCATAAAACATTCGAGGACATGTTTAGAAATAGTCAAGAATGAGGACCGTTGGCATGAAACTCGTGATCAAAGAAATTTCAGGAACGCTAATGCACATGAAAGGGTCTCCAAAATGGACACCAGATAAACATGATCACAGGATACAGTACAGGCAGTTTTTCAAACCATGGCCAAGGTAGCTACAGTGATCACAAAAAGCAAAGTGACATGGAAAACTAGATTTCGTGTGGTTCAAGGGCCTCTTGGATGTGGTCAAACATAGATGGCCCAGAAGTAACAAAAGGCTTAAGTACTTTCCTGATGATAAGGGGCAAGAGAACAAAATACTGGTACAATAAAAATAGGAGCGCAAATAGTGGATACAAAACAGAATTGATCACACACAGGAAGAAGATAATGAAACTGACTATCGATCGTAATTTGTTGTAGATGGTGATGGAAGAATTGAAGTGCTGGATGAGTGCAGGGATAGGCAGGAGCTACTGGGAAAGTGAGCAAAACAGTTAAGGACCTGGAACTGAGTGCAGATGTCATTGTTGTTGTTGTTGTTGTTGTTGTTGTCATTGTGGCCTTCAGTCCAAAGAATGGTTTGAATCAGCTCTCCATGCTATTCTACTGTGTGCAAGCTTATTCATCTCCAAATAACTACTGCAACTTACATTCTTCTGAATCCGATTACTGTATTCATCTCTTGGCCTCCCTCTATGACTTTTACCCCCCACACTCTCCTCCAGTAATAAATTAGTGATCTCTTGATGCCTCAGAATGTGTCCTACAAACCAGTCCCTTCTTTCAGTCAGCTTGTGCCAGTTTCATATGGAGGATAAACTGGTTGATAAAGCATTGAATCATAATTGCTTGTAATCATCATGTCATTTTGAAGCAGTCAGTGAGACTGAAATATGTCAGAGTAATCCATTAAAAATTATTAGTACAGACGAAAATAACAGCTTACGAAATTTTTCATAACTGTAACATGTTTGAACTATTTAAGAACTATGTGAAAAAGAACATTATTTCAGAAAAAATATAAATCAAATTGATGGTTTTTCATTAGAAGGAAAAGTGGAATGAATTGTACTGAGTGCTGAAAGAAAGTGAAAAAGTAATCAAATGTAAGCCAGTAAGAGTCATAAGATGTGAACATCGATTATATATCATTGAACTTAAACTGTCTTTCATGCAACCACATTCAACTCGTTTAGCCAAGCAAGCTGAAGTGCAAAAAGAGATCAGCATGGTAGCTGTGTGGAACATAATCAAAAGGTTTTAGATTTAACTGATGACTATTGGCTAGTTGGCATCTAAATTACAGAAGCACACTGTTTTCTTTTTTTATTTGCAGTTAAGTAGTATAATTACAAACTAGAGCCCTTTGAGTTAAATACTTGCATTTTACTACACAAAATTTTAGAGAGTGAAATAAGATCACATATTTCCATATGTTTGGTTGATATAATGACAGCCATTTAATCTGGACATGAATATTTAGTAATTATAGATAAAGTATTCAAGATATCAATAAAAAGAGGTATGACATTAAAACTCAAGAAGTATGATTTCGTGAAGGAAATCAGACTCTCTGGGCATACAGCAATGAATTAAGGTTTTGTGAAAGATCTGATAAAGGTGGAAGCAACAACAAATGTTCAGTATCCAAGACACAAAAACTATTGAAAGCCTTTCGGGTCATGTGTTCCTTTTACTGTAAATGTGTAAATGCTCAAGTATATAACAATCCAAGTTTGAGAAGTTGAGAAAGAATAGCCAATTTGTGCACAAGAATACGATTTAGCATTCAAAAGACTGAGACAGAGCCTGCCAGAAGAGTTCTTTTATATCATTTAGATTTGAATGAAACCTTCTTCACATATAGTTCAACTTTGAGCTGAGGATTCAGATTTTCCAAGGATACAAAAAATGAGGACAGATCACTCATAAACAGATAATTTGAAAGAAGAGGCTTTAGCAATAGTTTGGTGCTTTAAAAATTTAAAAATTATTTTTGAGGGCACGTAATAATTATCCATACTGATCACAGAGCATTAACTTTTTCGAAAGGTTGCCAACTACTACATAAGGATTAATTATATGGGCATTTTTACTACAGCAGCTTGTCTGAGTTGCCAGAAAATGCTGACATCATAGGTGAGAAAGAGAATAATAATGCCACCTTTCAACTTGACTGTCAGAGATGTAGAAGGAAAGGATAAAATTACGAATATTTATGAAACATGCAGTGATTCCAAAATTCAGATGACTGTCTGACATTGCTAAAACAAAGTATTATGATGGAAAAGTCAATAAAATAAAGGTTTTTATAAAATCTGTGTTGATGTATTTTATTTGAGAATAAAGAAAGATTCCGAAATCTGGAGAGTGTGTTGATCTTCAAGTGTATTAATGAAATGTGCTGATAAGAGCTGGGAGCACATAAAGTTTAAAATTTAGTAAGGAAGGTGGCAGAAAAGATTATATATTATGACCTATGTTAAAAGGCAAAATATACAAATCCTACTACCAAACTCCCAATGAGTAGCATTAAAGATGCGCATGTAATAGAAATAGTCACTTTGTATTTGTATGGGCCTGAAGTTTTACGTGTATATTGGTGGTATTAAAAACTTTTTCGAAATTTATTAAATTATATCCTTTGCAAAATGGTACAGCAAAAAGAGTGTGTAACAAAATGTCTAAGGACTATTTTTGGATGAGGAAAAATCAGAAAATATTTTGTTACACAGTGATATGCAGCTTTGATCAAAGTTTTGGAGACTAGGAATGGCTGAGTATGAGTTCCAAGTTGTCCATATATCAGCATATCATCAAACCAGTAATCCTGCACTAAAGCATAGTGGGTGATAGACATCTTATGTTGCACATACTGCCATGACAGTCACAGGTTTGGGGTAAATACCTAACTGACTTTGAAAGTATAACAAATTTTTTGAATCGTGAGAGTGCTGGTTTTACTCTTGAATTACTGGATTTAAAAGCAAAGAGTGTGGTTGAAAAATAATACAATTTTCACCACATAAAAAATTTGCCTTTGATGAAAGAAGAAGTTACTTAAAAACAAGATGAGCAATCTAGCCAAATTTAGGATTTCCAAGCATGACAAAAATTACAGAAATACAAGATTTAAAGTGCATGACTTGGTGCTTGTTAAGAGTGAATGAGAAATGAAGCGAAATTAACTATGAGATAAGCAAGTTTAAATTTGCATGCAAAATTATTAATGTTCTACATCCATTGCACACTATCAGGAGTTTCCTAAATGTAAAACAAAGTAGGAGTGTCGAACATTCCTCATTTAAAACAGTATGAGCCAAGAGGTGAAGGTAATGGAAATCAGACTTAAAAAAATAGTTTTAGTGAAGCATACATTTCTGTGTTATTAGAATAGAAAACCAATGGCGCTTTACCTTTCAATTTTATGATGTATTATTAGATATGTATGTAATAATTGTGTTTATAAGAAAGTAATGTTAATGTTAATAGTCACAGAGACATTTTTCCTAATATGTGAAAAGACACATAAAAATGCGACACATATGATTTCAATGTTGAATCACATATATATATATATATATATATATATATATATATATATATATATATATATATATATATATATACAGGGTGAGTCACCTAACATTACCACTGGATATATTTCGTAAACCACATCAAATACTGACGAATCGATTCCACAGACCGAACGTGAGGAGAAGGGCTAGTGTAATTGTTTAATACAAACCATACAAAAATGCACGGAAGTATGTTTTTTAACACAAACCTATGTTTTTTTAAATGGAACCCTGTTAGTTTTGTTAGCACATCTGAACATATAAACAAATACGTAATCAGTGCCATTTGTTGCATTGTAAAATGTTAATTACATCCGGCGATATTGTAACCTAAAGTTGACGCTCGAGTACCACCCCTCCGCTGTTCGATCATGTGTATCAGAGAGCACTGCAACATACATCGCGTTTCTACAGAATGATCTGCCAACGTTACTCGAAAATGTCCCACTGGAAATGCGTCGACATATGTGGTATCAGCATGATGGTGCACCTGCACATTCCGCAGTTAACACTAGGCTGACCCTTGACAGGACATTCGACGGGCGTTTCATAGGACATGGAGGACGCATAAGTTGGCCAGCCCGTTCTCCTGATCTTACACCTCTGGACTTCTTTCTGTGGGGTACGTTAAAGGAGAATGTGTACCGTGATGTGCCTACAACCCCAGAGGATATGAAACAACGTATTGTGGCAGCCTGCAGCGACATTACACCAGATGTACTGCGGCGTGTACGACATTCATTACGCCAGAGATTGCAATTGTGTGCAGCCAATGCTGGCCACCACATTGAACATCTATTGGCCTGACATGTCGGGACACACTCTATTCCACTCCGTAATTGAAAACGGAAACCACGTGTGTACGTGTACCTCACCCCTCATGGTAATGTACATGTGCGTCAGTGAAAAAGACCAATAAAAAGGTGTTAGCATGTGGACGTAATGCGCTGTTCCAGTCTCTTCTGCACCTAAGGTCCATCACCGTTCCCTTTGGATCCCTACGTAATTCGGTGCTCTCTGATACGATCGAACAGCGGAGGAGTGGTACTCAAGCGTCAACTTTAGGTTACAATATCTCTGGATGTAATTAACATTTTACAATGCAACAAACGGCACTGATTACGTATTTGTTTATATGTTCAGTTGTGCTAACAAAACTAACGTGGTTCCATTTAAAAAAACGTAGGTTTGTGTTAAAAACATACTTCCGTGCATTTTTGTATGGTTTGTATTAAACGATTACACTAGCCCCTCTCCTCACGTTCGGTCTGTGGAATCGGTTCGTCAGTATTTGATGTGATTTACGAAATATATCCAGCGGTAACGTTAGGTGACTCACCCTATATATATATATATATATATATATATATATATATATATATATATATATATAGTATATATATATATATGTGTGTGTGTGTGTGTGTGTAGAAGATTTGTATTTGTAAAAAAAGACATAATTTGTTAGTTGGTAAATCATAGAATTTCAAAGAGTGTGGTAATTAAATTTAGTGAAGTAGGTTCACACTATTTGTAGGTAAAGTAGAGAATTTTATCTAAATTAGCTTAAGAATGCAGATGCTAATTTAAATATGTGTATGCAAAGAAATGTAAGTACAGCTTTGTGGAATTTAAATATGTATTTGGTTGTGTCTTACATGCATGTTTACAGAATAGATATTATTTGTATATACCCACAC
The DNA here is from genome assembly GCF_021461385.2 of Schistocerca piceifrons. Classification (NCBI taxonomy): domain Eukaryota; kingdom Metazoa; phylum Arthropoda; class Insecta; order Orthoptera; family Acrididae; genus Schistocerca; species Schistocerca piceifrons. The sequence goes on from NC_060140.1 coordinate 793,577,514, forward strand.
TACTCTTATATAGGTTCAAAGAAACATTTCCTTGAGGCTATGCTTATAGGATATCCCAAGAAAATGTTGTGCACATGTAAGCTAACAACAACAAAATTCGTATCATCTCCTTGATAAAAACCAAAAACGTTTTGTTACAATTGCATATTGGTAAAACTCAATACTGTGTTGAATCGATACAGAACTATAAAAGAATGCTTTTCTAACCATGATGTTATCTTTGAACTTATATATTTATATGTTTCAATAATGTACACAAGTTGTTAACTGTAATAGATTGTTAGTTGTAAATGACGATTAAACTGATGAGGGAACTTTATTACACTACTGGCCATTAAAATTGCTACACCAAGAAGAAATGCAGATGTTAAAGAGGTATTCATTGGACAAATATATTATACTAGAACTGACATGTGATTACATTTTCACGCAATTTGGGTGCATAGATCCTGAGAAATCAGTACCCAGAACAACCACCTTTGGCCGTAATAATGGCCTTAATACACCTGGGCATTGAGTCAAACAGAGATGGTGTGTACAGGTACAGCTGCCCATGTAGCTTGAACACGATACCACAGCTCATCAGGAGTAGTGACTGGCGTATTGTGACAAGCCAGCTGCTCGGCGACCATTGACCAGCCTTTTTCAGCTGGTGAGAGATCTGGAGAATGTGCTGGCCAGGGCAGCAGTCGAACATTTTGTGTATCCGGAAAGGCCCGTACAGGACCTGCAACATGCGGTCGTGCATTATCCTGCTGAAATGTAGGGTTTCACAGGAATCGAATGAAGGGTAGGGCCACAGGTCGTAACACATCTGAAATGTAACGTCCACTGTTCAAAGTGCCGTCAATGCGAACAAGAGGTGACCGAGATGTGTAACCAATGGCACCCCATCCATACCCCAGTATGGCTATGACGAATACACGCTTCCAATGTGCGTTCACCGCTATGTCGCCAAACACGGATGCGACCATCATGCTGCTGTAAACAGAACCTGGATTCGTCCGAAAAAAGACGTTTTGCCATTCGTGCACCCAGGTTCGTCGTCGAGTACCCCATCGCAGGCGCTCCTGTCTGTGATGCAACGTCATGGGTAACCGCAGCCATGGTGTCCGAGCTGATAGTCCATGCTGCTGCAAACGTCGTCGAACTGTTTGTGCAGATGGTTGTTGTCTTGCAAACGTCCCCATCTGTTGACTCAGGGATCGAGACGTGGCTGCACGATCCGTTACAGCCATATGGATAAGATGCCTGTAATCTCGACTGCTAGTGATACGAGGCCATTGGGATCCAGCACGGCGTTCCGTATTACCCTCCTGAACTCACCGATTCCATATTCTGCTAACAGTCATTGGATCTCGACCAACGCGAGCAGCAATGTCGCAATACGATAAACCGCAATCGCGATAGGCTACAATCCGACATTTATCAAAGTCGGAAACGTGATGGTACGCATTTCTCCTCCTTACATGAGGCATCACAAGAACGTTTCACCAGGCAACGCCGGTCAACTGCTCTTTGTGTATGAGAAACCGGTTGGAAACTTTCCTCATGTCAGCACGTTGTAGGTGTCGCCACTGGCACCAAACTTGTGTAAATGCTCTGAAAAGCTAATTATTTGCATATCACAGCATCTTCTTCCTGTCGGTTAAATTTCGTGTCAGTAGCACGTCATCTTCGTGGTGTAGCAATTTTAATGGCGAGTAGTGTATATTAGATTTACATGTGTAAGAATCATCCGTGTAAGCCAGGGAACCACGTTAGGTTTTCCTTTGGTGGGTCTGTTTGTATGTTCTTGGTGCACTTAGCAGCCAAGGGTAGTCTAGACAGTGTAAGACTGGTTTGTAGGCAGTGAAGCCATGCAGATGATGCTTTCAAGGAGTTAGCTAATTTGTTGACTAAACTGCAACTGAATGTTGATTTAATTGCCCACTAAATGGTGTGGCAAGAGTCTGTACAATTATAAGTCATCTCTAAAAACTATTTGTCATGACTGCAAGACTTTCCAAGCATATATTGTGATGAAATAATTGTATCACCAGTACTTCAAGATCAACAGCACTGTTTGGCATCACTGTGAACTGCACATATCCACATTATCAGAAACTTAAATTAACATAATCACCATCACACTTCGTGACTGCTCAACTGCTACAAACAAGAATTTTTATGTGGTATCTTAATTAACAGTGTATAGGGTGTAACAATCTTTTCAGGGCATGTGTTATAATTCTGAAATTTTGGACAATGTAGTTGACATGTTTTCAGTTGTTCTACCTCTTAATAGTAACTACAGACATTCTGTGCCCTGTTTTATTTGTCATTTTGAAAAGAGTTGATTTGTTACTAAACAAAGTCATAGAGAAATGTAGTTTTTTTGCAATGATATGTCAATATGTCATTCACTTAACAAAGTACATAGTGATATTAACTGCTGCTAATGAAAGTGTTTAAGTGAAATTGCCTGCCTATTAACTTCATACAGCTTAATTAGCTTACTGTCAATTCCAAGTTCGACAAAAATAACTCTCAGTAATTATGTCAGATCAGTTTTTCAAATATGGTAGTTAGAAAGCTGCCTACAGCACCTGTTTTCATCCATCTCATTATAAAGTACTCCATCTTATTTTCAAGTAATTTTTCAATAATAAAAGAAAAGTTTACATTAAAGTAATTCAATGTATTTCATAGTAATACACAGAAACTGCCCTGTCAGGACTGGTGACAGTCATTTTTCATTTTTAGTATTTATTTCAGCAGGACACAGGAACTTTAAATTACTTGCTGCACTAGTCATTACTATTTGTATTACTATTTGTTTAGTAAATATGACTAAAGTATGAAGACAATACCAGAGTAGGCAGTGCAGTGAAGTGTACTATACATGTGTGTTTTGAGTAGGGAAAGATCAAGTTCCATATCCACCTAACACTTTGGAATTAAATATACAATTGCCTGTAACAATAATTTCAGTAGTGGCTTGTGCGCATTTATAAGTGCTCAATACTGGTATCAGGAACGTGTTCTGCTATTGTAGTAACATGTTGTAAGTCCTAATAGAAACACTGAAAATCTAAATTTACAGCTTGTTGCAAATAGACTCAGTTAACCACCTTAAGTGTAACAATTTAAACAAACAGTTATATATGCTGCTAAAGGGGAGGTTGTATGTGGTATTTACTGTACTAAATATCTGATGAGAGAAAAAGTTGGTAAGGTTAAAAAATGGTTCAAATGGCTGTGAGCACTATGGCACTTAACATCTGAGGTCATCAGTTCCCTAGAACTTAGAACTACTTAAACCTAACTAACTTAAAGACATCACACACATCCGTGCCCAAGGCAGGATTCGAACCTGCGACTGTAGCGGTCGTGCAGTTCCAAAATGAAGCGCCTAGAACTGCTCGGCCACACGGGCTGGCGGGTAAGGTTACAGAGGGAGAAACATATACTTGATTTGCTCATATTTAATGGACAGAGTGATGCACAGGAGCACTGTCTAAATTCAATGATGCTTTCAATCCTTGAGGTTTCGACATTCATCTTTGTGCTTGGAATTTCTGAACTTTAGGGATGAAGTCGTTTTTTAACCAGTCATAGAATACCTGTATTGTGACCCATGTCTATTAATTAAATGTGTAAGTGACTGGGAGAGGCTATATAATATTGTTGATTGCTGTAGATTTTACAAATTTCACAATTCACTTTAAACTATGTGTACAATTAGCATTAGCACACAAATTAATTATTCGTTTTTAGCTCGCTACACTGTCTTTTCTGGTGGCCTGTGTGCCATTAGTGATGGAGTTCCTAATAAGCCAGTTTCATCAGCGTTGTAGATCGTTGCCAAAGACAAATTTTCCTTTTCTTCAATTCTTTACGAAATGCTTCAACACATGCAATGTCTACATGTAAACTATCTTCCACACTCTTTTTTAGAGGTATTGTGCCAGTTAGAGAATCTGAACAGCCCTGCAGTTTTAAGGCCAGTCCAAACACAACAATTTGTCTATGCAACTGTCTGCACATATTGCGTCTGCTCAGATAGGTTGTAGTGTGTGGACAGGAGTTTTGTGCAGATAAGAGATGTACACAAACATGGAAATTGAAGCTGGAAGTTTCAGCAAAATTACTCAAATCTGTGAGCACAAATCACATCCATGCAGACAAATTGAATGGTGAGGATAGGAGATCACTGCAAATGTGGTATGTGAAATGTATCTGATTCAGCTGTTTGTTCAGTCTAGTGTTTCTCACCTTGCATACACAATGAGTTCTAAAATCTTCCCAACATCACTGCTTTTTGACTTTACTTAAATATGTGAGACTCAAACATGATTGTGGACAGTTAAGGTCAAGTATTCCAGAGATCGAGATAAGAAGGCAGCAAGCTATAATTCTTTAAAATAGAAAACAAGAGCAGTTGGTCCTATGACAAAGAGAGAAACTGTAATTCTAAAAAAAGTATTGTTGTCTACTTCAACAAAGCTATTAGTATTGACTGCTTCTTACTTAGAAATCTCTCTCATTACATTGATCTGAATAAGGGATTTTTCACTCTGTATTATTCAATACCATAATATTTAATAATAGCAAAGGCAAAGTAAAAAGTATTTACTACACAGAAGAATGCAGTCACAGTATAGGGTTAAGTTACTAAGCGAACATTTTGTAGCAGTGTCTTCGGGTGCACAGGGATTCTTATACTTGTGTGTCAACCCATTTACTCTGTAATGGAATTTGTGGATCGTATAAAGAATAAATCAAAGGTAAACTGTACAATTCTCTGTCAGAATACTAATTCTTTTCATGTAGGATGTGTAGAGTTCAGAACGGAGTTATATATTCTGATGCAAAAATTTGTAGCAGGTTCACAACATTTCATCCAGGAATCAAAAATTTCCATATACACAGAAACAAAGTAAAAGATAACTCATTGTCCACTCCTATAATTTATTAGAATATATGGAATTCAGAACATGTCTAAAAATGTTGTCAGTAGCTTGTCAAAATTGATGTGTTACATACCTGTGATATGTTACTTGTCTTCACGAAATTCTTCTTGAGAACAATTAAATAGCTTCACATGTACTAGATATTGTTTCGCTCAGTGCTTGTCTGCACATTGTTGTTGAAAATTATAAATCTTTTTAACTTCATCCTGTTGCCACAAATTGCAATGTAGTTACCAGCCATTTATAAATTGAAATCACACAAGTAGCAGTAGATATTTATGTCTCCATGTCCAGACAGAAATAATTTCACCAGTCATCATGTTTGCTGTGTAGCTCTTGATGTAATTATGTAATAGATTTATTCATATTTTATACATTTCATACCTTTTTTCCAAACTGTTTTTATTATTCTCTTAACTATATATCCCATACTGTACTTTTAACAAATTAAATGGTTCTTAAGATGGCTTAATTAGTCATTATTCAAATCTAGTAATGGATAATAAATATGATTTGAAGTATTATTAATAAAACATCTTTTAAAATTATATGTTTTTTACATACATTCCTCTACATATGTCCATTTCCTAAGACAATATTTTTCTGTAGTTGTCCCTCTTTTTGTGTCACGTTATTTGCTTTAAGTCATCATTACTATTATATTCTATTTACGTTTATAAATTTTTATTGAAATACGGTGATTATTGGAAATGTACATATTGTTATCTCTGCATATATCGGCGAAAAATGTGTACACAGTTGTTCACTGTGCACTGAATATGATGCTGTGCATGACACCAGATGTGTGATATACCATATAAAAAATCTGGAAGGAATAAAAAATTGAATACATGTGTAAGTACAAATGATAGTGGTCAGTTTTCAGAATATGTGCTATTGTAGCAGGACAAATGCTAAATGCATTGTGAAACAGCTGTAAAAGAACAAAACTACTTTTACACATAGTGCAAACATAGTGACATGTAAGGAAACAAATATGTCATAAAATGCTCCAGACAAAAGTTATTGTATGTTAGGCCTGCGAAGTTTACTGACGAAAAAAAAATTTGGCTGTACCACCTGTGAATGAGCAATCGTTAGTGTCCCAGTGGCAAAAACAAGGACACAATAAATCGGTTCATGTGGGAATGCAAGTAAGTGTGCTTCCGTAAACATGACGAAACACAGAGTAAGGAAAACTTTCCATGTAAATACACATCTGGATAGACATGCTACAGAACAAACGTTACTATTTAACCTTACAATCGAAAAACAGCCGATGGAGGACACAGAAAAATGTACTTGCACAGGGTAGTGTCTTGGCTCCAATATTATTTAACATCTAAACGAATGACCTGCCCATCAGCCACCAGACACGAATGTTCATTTATGCCGATGATGCAGCAGTAGCCACACGTAATAAAACCTTTGAACAAGTGGAGGAGAATCTCATAGGAGCCTTAACAGAACATGCTACCTATTAAGAAGGTAATAATCTCAAACCAAACCCTAGTAAATCTCAAGTATCCGCTTCTATTTTAGGAACAAACAAGCCAAACGGAAACTCCGAGTCATGTGGCAAGGGGAAGAGCTAAAGCAAACAAACAGCCCAAAATACCTGGGAGTAACATTGGACAGAGCGCTTACTTTTAAGCAGCACTGTCATACCACTGAAAAAAGGGTCTATGCCAGGGACAACATACTGTGGAAGCTATCAGGTTCATTGTGGGGAGCTCAACCACACGTTTTGTGCACCATGGGTCTGGCGCTGAGTATCTCAGCAGCGGAATACGCGGCGCCAGTTTGGAGGAACACTGCTCACACGAAGCAAGTTGACGTCGCCGTAAACGAAACTGTGGGTATTGCCACAGGATGCCTCAAACCAACTCCCAAAGACAAAATTTATCCCATCATAGGCATAGCACCATCCACTATCTGCAGACAAGTAGCCGCCAAGATCGAAAGATCAAAACAAAAGAATGATCCTTGGCACCCAATGCATATGCACTGAAAACAACGTGTCCGGCTGAAATCCCGCAGGAGTTTCGTTGAAACTGCTGAAGAGCTCGCCACCAAGCCCGTCACAAGGTGCCTATCTCTTTGGGAAGAAATGGAGCCACACTCCACAGTGGAACTACTTGAGGAGGGATCTGCAGGATTTCAACTACCTTTTACAACTTAGAGGTCATTAAACCGGCTGCGCACTGGAGTAACTGAGGGCAAATCAAATCTATTTAAATGGGACTACAGTGATAGCGATAGGTGTGAATACGGAGCAATACAGGACTTAGACCACCTATTGATTTGCCCAGATATGTCTATAACATGCACTAAAGACGATATTTAGAAAGTCAATGACAAAGCAACAAACATTGCTAATTACTAGGAAGGGAGATATAATTGGTGCATCCGGATATGGAAGAAGAGGAAGAAAATAGAATAGAAATAACTATTCAGTATTAGTATGGCATGCAAACGAAACTTATAAATACAATTTATGTAAAACTGTTCAAAATTTGAAGGTAGTATTGACCCTATTGAGAGCAGAATGGTCTTTGTTAGGATACCAAATACTTATGATCTCACAACTATCTTGTGTGGTAATAATAGCATTAAAGATGGCGTTGTATAGAGGTGTGTTATAAATCGTTCTGCAGAACACACATATCTATTTAATCCTTTATGCGTTTTTTGGAACAAAAGTGTTGGTAAAGATATAAGACTGTGTTCAGTAAAGTATGTGTGGCTGATGTATCATGTTTGACAAGGTTAAGATTAATAAATAGAGCTTGCGATTGAGAATCGGAAATGTGTAACTTCTAACATAACAACTAGGACCTTTCCCACTTCTTTAAAGTTTATTACCACCAAATTCTCACTCACATTTGGCTATTTGAAAAGGTAATTACATGTCAACAGTAATCCTAGGCATAGCCAAATGTGGGTAATATTGGTAATACAACACTTTGGGAACCGTTGTGATGAAATCGACCTGTGCAAAGTATTCCTTATGCCTCAAGTAGACACTATAATTGGTGGGAGTGTTTGGAACCATGCTATTTACTTAAAATCACTAAAATACAGCTATGATCATTGTCTGTGACATATTTTAAGTCTGATACTATTTTTAACTAAAAAACCGAATTAAATTAGAGTCTTACTATGTAATTGCAAAGCTTTTTCCTGACTGTGTGATATGTATTCACTATTATTAACAGAAAGGGTAACTGCAAGTATGTAAACAAACTACTTTTAAGGGTCCTCTAGACTGTCTTTCGAAAGACTATTATTATCGCAATGAAGTACATTTTTATTAAACCTAGGAAGAAATTATATTCGATATTTTTCATGTAATCCACTAAAATGCAACACATGTGGTTATATTTAAATATCTGACTCTTCTGATTGCGAATGAGGCTGTTCTGTAACAAGATACGTTTGCAGCCTAATGACATTTTATTTTACGATTCATACTATGTCTTCTCTTTTCTGATATATGTCAAATTTCATTGAATATATGTAACAGTTCTTCAAGGAACACACTGTACCAATTTAGCTCTGCAGTGTTGCTTGCTCGTTATCTGGATGACTCAAGATTGAAATAAATTTCTTCAAAATTCAAAAACATGTGTGGCACAAATTAATGTGTGCAATTTGCTCACTCTGGTCAGTTGTTGTTATACCTGGATTTGAACTCTCTTTACTGCAGTAACAGCAACAGGGCTTCTTTTTCGACACAGATTACTCAAGTATATGTTCAACGAGTTCACCCACCACTTTACTGTCTGCAGATACTGATATTTAACTTCAATAATTTTTATTTTAGGATTATATGAATGTAATTCAGTAACTTTTTTCCAATAACAGATTTTCAGGTGTATGAACCTAGGCATTTTCAGTTAATTTAAATACAGTAGGAACGTTGTTGTTTTGTAGGTTTGTTCTGGAAAGTTTAGGAACTTTTGTTACGAAATTCTGTGCTGGAATAAAAGTAAATACTGCGATGCTCTACAGCAAGTACTTTCTGCAGCAAAAAGTTTTGTGCAAAACTGGAAATAAGCATTATGACCCCTCACTGCGGTAATAACTGTTGAAAGTTGTAAAAATAAAAGCTGTTACATTAAGCCTAAAGTAACTTCAAGTATGAAACAAAAACATAGAGTGTTAATGTCATCTGTGTCTAATAAAAATGTTTTGAAGTGGTTATGGATGGGAAGTATGGCGGTAAGGAAATTCCTCCATTGGGGAAATTAAGTCATTATTTAGATACTGTGAACCCTCACATACAATTTCCAGAAGTACGAAGCATTTGTACAATGTTCAGTATCAAGGAATGACCATCTGCATGTGACAACAATTAAGTGTGGGGATGTAACTGATAACGCGAGAATGTTACTATTCTTAGCTGATATGCATGGGTGAAATGTTAGGTTGGTGCATAAGTTGACAGCATTTTTGTTTTGTATATAGGTATTCTAGTTGCTGTGGGTTTATTTGTCGATTGTCATTTTTTATTTATATTTCACTTTTGCTGTCTGGTTTACAAGTAGGCAATTTGTCATTTGGAGATAGTGAATGGAGTTGTGGGCGCTATAAAATGGAGTGAAAAGTGAAGAAATTGGAACATTTCCAACATATTATTTTGTGTGAGTTCAGTAGAGGGGAACATCTGTGGAGACAGAATCATTTGCGCCATGTATGGGGATAATGCAATTGGGTGAAGCATGGCAAGAAAATGGTTTCCTTGTTTTAAAGAGGATCGTTTTGACATTAGTGAATCACAACATTTGAGAACATTTTTATGGTTTGATGAATATCTTTTGATTGTGTTAATACACAATGATACCCATCAGTGTACTCAAGAACTGGCAAATGTGATGAACCGTGGTCATTCCATCTTGGTGTGGCATTTGCATGCAGTGAGGAAGGAGCTCATACAAAGCAGCAGCTGCCCATACAAAGTCCTGGATGCATCTACAAAAGATAATGTTATGCAACTGGTGGAATGGCGATCGTGTAGTCTAGTATGAATTGATTCTACAATGTATGACCATCGCTGTTGACCTTTATTGTCAACAACTGAGAGGTCTTGCAGGCGCAATCGAAGAAGATCGAGGAAGATTGTGTGAAGTGATGTTACTCCACAATAATGCCTGCCAACATTCTGCTAGACTGACAATAAAAGCTGTACAGAAGCTGGGTTGGAAAGTCTTTCAGCACCAGCGCTATTCAGCCTATCCTGTACTCTCAGATTTTCGCCTTTCCTGTTCTCTATCGAACAACCTACAAGGAACTTCGTTTCCAGATAAAAATATGCTCCAAACATGGCCTCAAAACTGTATGATTTTTACAGTCATGGAATGGAAAATTTATCCCAGCGTAGACAGACTGTTGGAAATAGTAAGGGAGGATATGTTATATATGTGTCTGTTGTATGTACCTGTCGTATTTATTAAAATTATGGAAGTATGCCACGAACTTATGCACCAACCTAACATTTCGAAGAAACTAACAGTAACTGAAATGAACTGTGGAGTGACCTCTTTCGTGAAACAGGTAACATGAAGTCAGAAGTATGTGAGCTTGAAGAAAATATCGTGACTAGAAATTTTTGCAGTAATAACGATAATATTTGGAGTAATATTAATATCAAAAATTTTTCAGGTGATAATAAAATCCACTCTGTAGATCTGATCTGTCAGTGCAAAGACAACTTTTCCACCAACATGACAGATGTCTTGAAACTTAAATTTGTAAATATATTTTTAAACAGTGTGGCCCTATTTTGGGAAAATCATATTATGAATCTCGATATGAATATTGTAGAATTTGAAAGATGTTTCATGAGCAAATTCTGGCCAGAAACTAAGGTATCAAGAATAAAGTCATAGATTTTAAATGGACCTTGTTGTGAAGAGTGTAGTGGCATATTGAAAACCTTTGGTGAAGAATAGATTAAAACATTAGTACATCTTGAAAAACCACTACACGAAATGATTCAGATTGATGCACTTAGATGACGATTACCACATAAAGTTCAAAGGGTGTTGGTCTATGTACCAGATGAGTCCATAGAAGCATCTTAAAGATGTGTGGATAAATTGGATATGGCTTGGAAGAAACATGAGAGACAGGGAGAGACAAAACTAAAACGAATTTGTAGGAATGCAAGTTTTTCCAGTGATCATCATGGAGCAGAGATAAGAGGACAGATAACAAAAACTATTCATAGTTTAATTATAATGGTATCAGGATGGATAATCACTGGAATGATAGTTACAGGGATGGAGAGAGAGTCCACTAACAAGTAATGGCTCATAGGAAAATAGTAATAATAGGAACTATGGTAGCGAAAATAGAAGAAGAAGCAAGAAAAACTAAAATTTGCTTTGTGGGTGGCCTGTCGGTTTGCGGCAAGGAGTGGTAGACACCTAAACCTAGCTGACAGTAATTTTAGAAGAGGGAGAAGTAATTACAATGGGGCATACCAGAGCAGGGACACCAGAAGATCACATGCAGCGATTAGAATAGAATTTAAAAGAGAATTTTAGGAGGAGATTTTAGGAGAGATGGCAGAAGCAGAAAATAGCAAGAAAAAACCTAAGTTAGGTCTTAATTGTGATATTTTGACGAATTTGTTTGATGAATCATATAACAGTAATGAAGTTGTGCTTAATGGTGACAACAGTGTGAATTATGGTGAATGTGTTATTGTGAGATTAATAAATAATTCTCATGCAGAAGTCTTTAGTGAAACTTTTGGTAGTGAGGTCCAATGCATAGTGGCAAGAAGTCATCTACTTGTGGGGGAGAGAAGAGGATGTAGGGAGATGATTAAATGATGATGCTGTAAATAATGATCTGAGTCCTGATGATGATGATGCTTTTAATGATGATTCTGTTAGAATTACAGAAGTAGCTGATGTTGATTTGAATGCTATTGATTATGTAAGTGTAGATAATGATATACTTGCTGATGATTTTTATAATTCGGTTGTTAATACTTTTTCTCATGATAATGGTGGTATTGATGACGCTTTGCAATGTGACAGGTGGAATGATTTATCCATAGATTAAAAATGATACTTCAATGCAGAATGAAGTTAGTGATATTATTGTAGGTTTAGATGATTATTCTGAGTTAGATATGGAAGTACATATAATTTGCACTTTCCATTTAATTTCAGTAAGACCTGTTTGTAGTAAGAAGAATGATTTAATTAATAATTAAATATTGAAAGTAGCTTGTGATTCTTATGATTATGTTAGCAATAGTAATAAAATGCATGAAATGTATTAAGGAAATTCAAAATACACATTCAGTTAATGAAGTAAAATTTGATTCTAATGAGAAGCCATCCAGTCATAATACAGTTCTGGAAAGTTTTCAGGCTGTGGAGGATAATGAAGTTTCAGACGAAGAGAAAGGAGTGAGTTTTAGAGAAACTGAGGAAGATTTACTATATTAAAAAGAAAATGAAGAAAAATATCATGAGCTGGGAGGACCTTTATATTTTTGTTCAAACTGACAACTAGAGACTGGACATTGATAGTCCCTTCACTGGAATATCAAGAGTCAGTAAATTAAGAAAAGCTAAAATTTTACCGGTTTGTCTGTAACAGGTGTTACAGTTAAGGGATTCACTTGAAACTGTGGTAAGTTAATTACTAGACAAGCTTTAGTAGAATTTAAAATCAATGATGTTAGCTTTACCCAAGGATACCTCATAATTGAGTAATTAAATGAAAGTCTGATACTCAGTATAAATTGGATAGTTAAAGCAAAGGTAAATTTTAATTGGTACAATATCAAAATAACGTTTAATGAAACAAAAAGTTGGATTTTTGGAGAAACAGGTATAGTAATGATAAACAGTAGTGTAAATAATCATATCATGGGGGTGGGTGCGTAGACTAATTTGGAGATAGAAGTTATTTTGAAGAAAATGAATAACTTTGTGATGATGAAATAAAAAGTATCTCAAACAGTGAATCAGTTGCTAAAAAATTATCTGAAATATAAGTGCAGAAAGGAAGACGAACTATAAAATTTTCTGTATTAATAAATGATATTTTTTATATTAAGCCCAGAAGAATAAAAGGTTATCAGCATAGGCTTAAATTAAAAGCTTATGACCCATTTTTTCTGAAGCCCTATGCCATAGGGAGTCAGAACCACAACCCTTTAGTGCTGGTATCTAAATGAGACAGAGGAATAACATTTTTATTTGGCTCTAGAGCAGGAATCAGTAACTGGCGGACCATGGTCCACATCCAGACTGCGCAAAGTTAAAAACTACCCCACAAAAACATTTTGAAAATATAAATTATGTACTCAAAATATTTAAAAAGTGTTTTTCTGTAGATAACAATTTGTTAGATCACTACCCTTATAATTTTTCCTTGTAGTGTACAGTTAACTACTGAATAATTAGAATTCTTAATGGTTATTTATAGCTAGATTAAATACATAGCAGCACAGGAGAGAGTACTGAAGAGCCGGGGCAGAAAGGAGAGTGCTGGCCGGCCGATAAGCTCTGTACACACTAATGGAACTCAAGGATCATGTTTAATGAACAATGGAATTTCATAAATGGATTTCAGACTCTGGCAACCTCTTAAACTTCTATTAAATGGGAGAAGACATATTCATTTACTTACTATTTTCTGTGCATGGAACTCGAACCATAGCTTAAAGCTACTTTATGAAACTTCGGGCGAGTTCACTCGATGTCGGCGATCTTTGACGACGAAGCCCCTTCTATGCAGTGCGACTCCTTTGTGGTGTGGCAGCATACACTTTGACATAGAAGTAGCTCCTTTGCAGTGTGTCGCACATGCTGTGTGCCAGGCGCCTGTATTTGTGTAAAAAACAAATCTAAATGAAGCACAAAATTTTGTCACCGCTTCGACATTAGTTGCTGCGATATCGTACGGAGCAGTTCGTTGTTATCGAGGTGTGTAACGTTTATTTTTCATCGATATGGATCATAAAAAGCGTAAAGTTGATATAAAAATAGGAAATTTTTGACTGATTGGACTGACCAATATTGTTTTACGGTACCTGATAGGCCTGAAGCTATTTCAGTTTGCCTTATATGCAACAGAACTCCCACTCTTGTTAAAAGTGCCAATTTAAAGCGACACCACGAAACAACTCATCAGCAGTTCCATAAAACTTCTCCTCTGGTTAGTCAAGGAAAGCTCCAGGCATAACTAGTTTCTTCCTAAAAAGCGCTGCCTTCCTAGCTCTGCCAATGAGCGAATAAGGAAAGTTGGCAGAAGCAGCGATGCTTATATGTTGGTCGCTTAATAGACCCCAGAAGCCGTTTTCAGACTCTGAGGCAGTAAAAAAAATGCATGTTGGAAGTGACCGTGTCACTTTTTGAAGAGAAAACAAATGTTATTGCCACAGTTGAACGTATTCCACTGTCGGCAGGAAGTAGTACAATAAGAACTGAAATTTTGGCTGCTGACAATAAAAGTAATGTGCTCGAAACTCTGCATAAGGTGCAATGCGACGCCGTAGCAGTAGATGAATCATGACACGTTCTTGATGAAGAACAAATGTCCATTTTCGTGGGATTTTTGTATACTGAAAGTAAAACATTTAGGGGAGAATTGCTAAAAATATTGCCATTGGAAGGCAAGACTCATGGAGAAGATTTATTCAAGGCTTTGGAGGCTTCATGACAAAATCAAACTTAAGTTTTGCTAAAATGGTGTCTCTTTCATGTGACGGGCTGCAGTGGAGATCAACCAAGAAAAAGGATTAGTAAAGAGAATCAAAGATAAAAATTCTCGGCTACTATCTTATCAGTGCGTATTTTGACCAGGCAGTCTTTAGTGAAAAACTTACTGTGACTCTGAAAGAAGTAATGGCTAATTTGATGAAGTTGATTACTTTTATGAGGTTTCGTTCTGCTCTTCAGCAAAGACAGTTTAAAGGGATTCTTTCCGAGTGTGATTCGGCGCACACTAACTTAGTGCAGTACAACAAGCTCGTTGGCTAAGTAAAGGACAAGCGATTGAACATTTTTGACAATTAAAAGAAGACATAACATCCTTCAAGGAAAACTTAGATTCATGAGAAGCAAGAAACCAGTTGGAGTTCCTATCAAACGAATGCAGTACTCTAGTTGCGGCTTTCTTGATGTTCTGAAACATTTAAAAGCGCTCGATACCGACCTTAAAGGAAATGGGGAATTAATATGTGATCTGATAAAATGTGCATCTTCTTTTCATCGCAAGCTGGATGTCTTTGAAAAAGACATTGCACTTTCCAACAATTTTTGAAAATGAAAATAATTCTGAAATAGATATTTCGTTACTGTCATATTCTATGTCAGCTCTTAAGAACGAATTTGCAGCAAGATTCTAAGAATTTTCGGAGATGACTAGCTGTCACGATTCTTAAAAACGCGTTTTGAAGTTTCTCCAGTTTCAGAATGGACGGATATGGCAGCAAAGTTGTTCTGCTTTTCAAAGCCTTTACTCCAAGTGGAGATAACGGACTTGCAGGAAAACATTTCCTTGAAAGTGTATAAAACTGCATCCCCTGAAGAATTGGAGGAAACATGTATCAGAAAAAATATGAAAATTGTAAAACATTAGCCCTATACCTGCCACCATGTTTGGCTCCACATATTTTTTGTAAAATTTCATTTCTGGAAATGAATTTTTTGAACAAGTATCGCTCATAATCTATGGACACCCACCTTGAAGACACTATATGCATAAGCTGCTCCCCACAAGAACCTAACTTCAAGGAACTGGCTCAAGACCACAAAAGCCATTTCTTCCACTGAGTTTTTGATACAAAAATGCCTATGTATTGTATTTCATATTTTGTGAGTGTAAATTAAAGTGAAAATTACTACTAAATTAACGTTTTTTTCTGGATTTTTCAGTATAAATACACCCATCATAGATTTTGTGAATGAAAATAGAAATAAAAAATAATGAAAAATATGCTTTTTAATACAAATTTCACATTAGTCTGAGAGCGAAAATTAAAATAAAAAATTAGTAAGGAATATGAGTTTCTTCTGGATTTCTGAATACAAATATACCTATCTAATGTATTTCGTGTTATTTTATGAGATTTCTCTTATGGACCTTGATAAAAATTTTCGACAGGATCTAGATACCATCAAAAATTACTTGCCGCCGCTGGTCCAGACATTTTAATAAATACCTTCAAAGACAAACACACCATCCAGAGAACATTGACGAATTATTAAATAAGTTTCAATACGTCAGAGTTATGACTACTTTTGAACTGACACCCTTTTTATCCACCATATTGAACTACAAAATTATTGAAAATATACAGCATGTTTAGGTAATGGAAAAAGCTTTCAGTATAATGTTCTACCATTTGGTTAAATAGTCTCGTAGCAGAGTTTATCAGGGGATTCGATTTTGTTTTGGGAAGGGAACTTTTGGAAAAATTGGCTATATATGTAGATGATATTTTGTTGCCAAGTAGAAGTTCAGAAGAACATATGGATATTTTGAGAGAAATTGGGAAAAAGATGAGAGTAGGGATATGACGTTAAAACTTGAAAAATCTAGATATGTTATGAGACAGTTAAAGTTCCTTGGCCACAGCATTATTGAAGATGGAATTTTGACTCATCAAGGAAACATCGAGGCCATCGCTAAATTTCCAAAACCTAAGAATAAGAAGAAATTAAAGTCGTTTCATGGTTTAGTAGGATTCTACAGGAAGTACATTAGAACATAAGCATTAAATGAACCCAATTTGAATAACCTTTTAAAGAAAAGTACTGTATGGGAGTGGAATGAAGAATTAGAGCTAGCTTTTGATAAAATTGAGAAAGAGTTATGTAACAGCAAGATTATACTTAGGGTTGATTTATATTTACCCTTTTACTTAATGACTTTAGTGACACAGGATTAGATGTGCATCTGTTTCAAGAAAAAGAGGTTAATGATGTAACAGAACTTCATTTAATTGCATTCAGTAGTAGAATGTTACAAAAACGTGAAAAGAATTACATGATCACAGAACTTTTAGCAATAGTTTGCTGATTTAAGAAATTTATGAATTATTTACTTGATCACAATACTGAGATTTACTCAGATCACAAAGCCCAATTATATATTCAAGGGTATAAACTGTACCATGGTAGAATTAACAGGTGTGCAGTTTACTTACAATTTAACTATACAATTCAGTACATTAAAGGAAAGGAAAATGCAGTTGCTACCAGTGAAGGGTGAAGATGGATATGAGAATGAAGGTCTAGGGAAAAATTTCAAAATTGTACACCCTAAGGGGGTAAAGAATGAAAAGGAAGTTAGGAGACTTTGCAATCAGTTCTGAAGGAATCAAAATCTTGATGACCATTGGAAATTTGTAAAAAACGATTTAGGAAGGAAGGGATGTGAAAAAGCACAAATTTACTGACAAATTTATAAATGTTTTTCGTCTTATATGTTGGGAAGTTTGTTGGCCAGACCAAGATGGCAACACACTTATAATTATGAAAGTTTTCGACATTGGTGGTTTGTTGGAGTGTATTCAAAAAATTCAGAAGAGTCAGAAAGTTTCTTGCTAATTGTGATCAAATGTCATAGAACAATGACCAGCAACAAAACGAGTAGATTTAATTTCCAAAGCGTTATTCCTTATACAAATGGATTTAGTAGGCTTTGAGTTGTTTGGCAAACTGCCAATAGCTAAAGGTACTTTTAAATATGTATTAGCCATGGTACATTTGTTCTCAAATATGTAAAACTTTACCCTTTGAAGAAAGCATCCAGCAAAAAAACCATTACTAAAATGAAAAAGGACTATTTTCCTCAGTAGGCAACCAAAAGCAATTTTATCTGATAATGGAGGTCAGTTCACATCAAAAGTATGGAAAGAATTTATCGAGGACTACAGCATAAAACATACTATCATTTCCAATTACTCACCTAGTTGTAACTTGACAGAATAATAGAGAACAGAAATAAAGAGAAATAAACCGTTTGTGTAGAACATATTGAAGTAAGGATCATAGAAACTCGTCAGAATAAATAGTGATTTTGAAGATGATAACAAGATTCTCATCATACAAAACTTTGTATAACAAGAAACCCACTTATCTCATTACTGAAATGACTGAAATCCTCTGACATGCAGAAGCATATCTGCCACTGAAAGAGAGCTTATTGTAAGAGAGACTATGAAACAGTATTACAACAACAGAAACCAGAGACATGATAGGAAAGTGAAACCCATACAATTTAAAATTGGAGATTTAGTTCTAGCGAAAAGTTATACAAAATCTACAGCAGTAACTAATGAAATTAGGAAGTATTAAATATTTTCATAGGATCTTCTGAAATTTTTTATACCAACACCAAAGCACTTATCAGCTCATTTACCCAAAATCCAAGAAGCTTCATGGACCCAGAAATGTTACGCAATTGAAACCATATAGGAATTCAGAATAAATTGATACCTCTTATGCACCAATTTGCTTATCCAGAAAATTTACATCGGTTTGAAGTTTGGTTCAGAATCATTTATCATTACATACACGCTTAGGGAATGGAAAAAAGACTTTCAGGAGGCTACATCCTCTTTATCCACAATGTGTGTGGCAAGTGCAGGGCCCTAGCCATGTGACATTTTCTGCAGCTTGAACACAGTTTCTTATGTCACATTCCTCTCTTTTTCGTATTCTTTATTGACTTTCTATACACACAGAACATTACACAAACTCTTACAAAACTTGCAATACATGATTCATATACATTACAGTTTCATCATGAACATACCTATTTGAAAATCCTAATATTCATTTGGCAGATATGCTATCAACCTGTTTTTTATACCAAACTATGTGTTCCTTTTGGGTGTAAACTACATTTCTCACTTCAGTTCTTATATGAACCTATACTTAATGTTTTGCCTAATATCACTCTGTTAATTACACACATCATTGCATAAACTATCATTTGTCAGGATATTCAGATACTTACTTGATTTATGTAAAGTTGCACTTGCATGGAATGTTGATTACCTGTATGAATATATGAATGAACTTTTGTCTCCTTTATTACAGAGAAGCATTTATCAACACTCAAATTTTGCTTTTACATATTATTCACAAGAAACGTACATATAGGCACACACACACACACACACACACACACACACACACACACACACACACACCGTCGAACAGCCTGTCAAGGGTTAGCCTAGTGTTAATTGCGGAATGAGCAGGTCCACCATCGTGCTGATACCACATACGTCGACGTGTTTCCAGTGGGACACACTCTATTCCACTTCGTAATTGAAAACGGAAACCACGTGTGTATGTTTACCTCACCCCTCATGGTAGTGTACATGTGCGTCAGTGAAAAAGACCAATAAAAAGGTGTTAGCATGTGGACGTAATGTGCTGTTCCAGTCTCTTCTGTACCTAAGGTCCATCACCGTTCCCTTTGGATCCCTACGTAATTCGGTGCTCTCCGATACACACGATCGAACAGCGGAGGAGTGGTACTCAAGCATCAACTTTAGGTTACAATATCTCCGGATGTAGCTAACATTTTACAATGCAACAAACGGCACTGATTACGTATTTGTTTATATGTTCAGATGTGCTAATATAACGAACTGGGTTCCATTTAAAAAGACGTAGGTTTGTGTTAAAAAACATACTTCCGTACTTTTTTTTGGTTTGTATTAACCAATTACACTAGCCCCTCTCCTCACGTTCTGTCTGTGGAATCGATTCGTCAGTATTTATGTGGTTTACGAAATATAAGCGGTAATGTTAGGTGACTCACCCTATATATGTATATATATATATATATATATATATATATATATATATATATATATATATATATATATATATATATCTGTGTGTGTGTGTGTGTGTGTGTGTGTGTGTGTGTGCGTGTGCTTTTTTGTTTATGGCCCATATTTTGCAAATGAAATATACACTTTATAATATATGGTATATACTAGTAGTTTAGATACTTTATTAGCCAGAGACTTGATTATTCCGATATAAAAAATAAATTATTTTGAAGTTGCATTTTACATGAGATATTGAAAGATTACTATTACCATGCACTGTTCTGTGGATATTGGGAAAATGTAGACTGTAAGACTGAGGGTGAAGATCTTGTAAGTGGGATTGTTGTACCTGTCTCTTGAGTAAGAAAAAAACGTTAAATGTAAAATGAAAGCATAAAAACGAAAGTAAAACCCTTGTGCAACAAAACATGTTACAAATGAACAGTGGTTAAAGTCAAAGTTAAAAATTTTGCTTCCTGCCTCCTCAGACACCAAAAAGAGAAAAATAAGATGTAAGTGGAGAAAGGAAATTGTCATTAGTTCATAACAGGTTAATCATTTAACTAGCAGTGAAATGAACTCCATTAACTTCACAGTGATTGAGCTGCACACGTTTATTTCATAGTAAAATGGTTCGTAATTTTATCTGCAGCAATTGAACTGAAACTTTCATCTGTATATGCAGATATATTGCATATGATATTGTGTAAACTATAAGTACATTACCATGAATAATTTATTTAACACTTAGTATTTACAGTTGTTAGTAGATTGAAATGTGTTTTTACCTTAACTACACTGTTATCTGAAATCTAATTAGCAATCAAGGAACTGCATATGTAACATTATTTTGAGAAATGTAATTACCTACTATCTGTAAATGAATTGCATTATTACTTCAAAACCTATATACACAAAACAATACTGTTAATCATAGTTATGTATTTACTGCTGTGCCCTTATATTTCCTCTCAAACACCACCCACTACTAGTAACACTAAAACCATCTTACTTATGCATGCCATTAGCTAAGATAGGCCTAGTACGGAGCAAACAATAACAGCAAAACATGCAATGTATAATGCAGTTGCAAAGAAATAAAAATAACAAAAAGATGTTACAAAATGGTCAAGAGATAAAACTAATAAAATCATAGTGCAAAATATAAAATTAATGAATCAGAGTATGAAATATAAAAGGGGCCAAACCAATATACCGCAAATTAAAGATAAGTCAGTACATTGAGTGCCTCTTAGCTTTCCCTGTTTTTTGTAGTGCCTGAAGATCGGATTTACATTCTGGGCCATGTTCACGATATTATCCAAATAATGGATTTTTCAAGTACAATTGGAGCGGATTTATTCATCATGATAATGTAACACTTATTGAAGCTGACATTGTAGGAAGCAGTGACAAGGAACAGGAATGTTTAAGGATCACAAATCCTTTACACGGTTTAAGTTGATGAAGCCACGACCACAAGCCAATGCAGCACTACTTTAGAAATTTCTATGTATCCAAGATGTATATTTTCTTCTATTTATCTTTGCATTTTAAATGTTTTCTTCCAGTGCCAATATCTCTTCTATGCACAGCATAAAACGAATTTTTGTTGGATATTAGGAATGATTGGTGTTAAAGTTGAAAGCTCAGTGTGATGTACAATATCATTTAGATTTTTGTGTTTGCTTAATAAGAAATTTAATTGAAATTTTGGAAAGTAATTTGTTTATTATCAACTTTGATTGAAAATGTTGCTTCATGAAATAAAAAAGTTTTATATATCGGTGTATTTATGTTTTTGTATCTATGTGTAAATCTAGAAAAAGCTCATGAGATATATTTTTTCTTTACTTGAACAATTATTGTGGTATGTTGATGAAATATGCCAGAGATATTCATTCCCTTTTATTATTTTGAGGAAATATTGCGTTTTTCAAAAGGATTTAGCGTTTGTTCTGAAAATTTTGCATGAAGAGTGAACATTTAGAATTTTTTTGAAACTGATTGAGTACATAGATACTGACATATACAAATTTCATCCATAATTAGAGTTATTACACATTTTTCGTCAAGTTTTATGCTTTACGAAAAGATGGATATCAGATTTGCGAGTATTTTGCGGAAACACCTGTCACCAAAATAGATAGGTCACGATCATACCCACTGCATGACATCCCCAGCACAAAGTGCTGGAATTTGTCCACTTCACAGCTTTCTTGCCATATGCACACTGCAGAAGTGACGGATGTCCTCAACTGTATGTTCAGTGCTCCCCTGCGATATTGTGTGTTCATGAGTTTTTCAGTCTTCCATAGAAAGTTCATGGACTTGTGTTTTGTAGTGAGCATAATACAAGACCCAGGGCCGACACTAGTCATTGTGTGTAAAGGGTAACAAAATAGATAGAAAGACACTAAAATTGCTGTATAAAACACACTTGTATTGAAGTTTTTTTACTGGTCTACCCAACAGTGAATAAACCAACAACAACACAAATTTTGCGAAAATTCATAACTGACAGCTAAACCCTACGATATTTATGAATCAACTGTATTCTGTATTAACAATGGTTGAATCACCAGATGTGAGCACCTGTTTTTATTTTTCAAGGAAGGCATAGGAACGAAAATGGAAAGATATGGACTTTGACATTTTAAGAAAAAGTTAGTATGTAGAACTGTACTCGATCAGTATGACAGAGGGGAGTATCTGACAGCTAGAGAAATACAGGATGAAATAATTAACAATTCTGGTTCAGAGACCTCCATTCTTTGTCTGCTCTGTTTGTTTGATTTGAGACACAGAAAGTGCAATGACTGACGAAAATTTTTGATGGAGTGGAAAGACATTGCAGCAGGAAGAGACAAGTTTAGTGTGACTGAAAAAATTTTCTTTTTGAAAATAATCCATAACATTCTAGACCAAAATTACAGATGCCTGTATATTTTTTTCCAGAATTCTTACCAACATTTGACGTTTTCACTAATTGGCAATGCCACAAGAAGATGAGACAGCCTGGAGCTCTCTGTTGTGCTGACAAACACTAAAGTATGAAATTTCACTAGGAGTAGTGGACTGTCAGCAGCATATTTGTAAACTGTGTCAACTCTGTTTATCATCTCTATACCAGTTTGGAAACAGCTTATTGCAAGAAAGAAATTAAATGTCAGACCACAGTGGTAAAACGATTACGAAAGCTACATATTATACTGGTACTTTTGTGAAAATTTTCGTGAATATATTGATTTTTTGGTCTGTGAGTGGTCATTTGTTTGAAATATGCACTGTTGTCTCATAAATGTAATGTGGAAGCTATGATAGGAACAATTTTGTAATTTAAGGATTATGTTTGGGCTATTGCAATATTGTGGCGTTTATATTGTTATATTATTACATTTCGTCGATTTATGTAACTGTAATTTGAAGCAAAGGGATGTATTAATGATTTTTACAGAGATGATGTTAGGCTGAGGAATTCAGGATTTCTTGTGTTTTGGATTGTAAGATTTCATATTCATTGTGCCTGCTTGATATATATTTGGAGCAGGGTGTAAATTAATTTTGTGCTATTACATGTAGTAATCAGTCTGTCAATATTATGATGGTTTGATGATGTGGTAATTGTGTCTGATGGTTTTGAAGCAAATGTTATTTCAGTTAATAGTTTTGTAACGATATTATGTTATTGGCATTAGGAAACTTGAAAATAGAGAATAACACAATATGTTGAACGAATTAACGTTGTAGCTGAAAAGATACCACATAACTGTAATCTTTTGTGAATTAATTGTCTCACATATTTGAGATAAAATAGAAGAAAAATCGAGCATAATAGTGAATGGGGAGGTCACTCAAAACAAGAAAAGGAATAAAACGAAAATGGAGTTGTTGCTGTTGCAAAAAGCTGAGGAGTACTAGTCTTGTAATTTAAATGAACATGCACATCTGTGTTGGAGAGGATGAGTTAAGGCAAACATCCGAGATTATTGGCAGATTAATTTTGAACCTTCACCTACTTTCATGTGTGCAGGTTATAACCAAATGCCATTATTATTTTCTACTTTGCATTGCTTTTATTTCCCAAAGTGAAAACTCATTTGGAAGTTATATATTGTTCATTTATTTTAAAATCGTTCTCTTCTATATTTCTAGCAGCTTCTGCTAATTTTAACACATTTTTGGTAATTTAAAATAATATAGTTTAGTAAAAATTTTAATGATGATTTATGTTGTTTATTGGAACTGTTCTTGTGTTACACAGTTTTCACACTGAAATAGCAAGTTTGAAGTAAGAAGAAATTTGGGGTGGGGGGGGGGGGGGGAGGGGGTTGGTGAGGTCAAACATTATGAAATATATTTTAGTAATGTTTATAAAAATTAACAACCTTGAACTTTATTTATAAAACAACAACA
This sequence comes from Schistocerca piceifrons, assembly GCF_021461385.2. Classification (NCBI taxonomy): domain Eukaryota; kingdom Metazoa; phylum Arthropoda; class Insecta; order Orthoptera; family Acrididae; genus Schistocerca; species Schistocerca piceifrons. The sequence continues at coordinate 793,601,718 of NC_060140.1, forward strand.
CTGAACTTCATACATTTCATATTCTTTATTTTTACATTTTTGATAGTAATTACAGATTATAAATCTAGAAATCTTGTCTTTTATTGTCAATATTAATTATTTGAATATAGCAATATAAATTTATTGCAAATCATTTAAAAATAGTGTTATAAGAGAGTGCAGTAGGCATTTTGGCAAATTTATGGTTTTTCCTATGTATACTTACAATTTCTAGCCAAAGAGAAACCTGACATGACACTAACACCATTGTCACATGAGTACACTGAAGTTGCAAGTCGAGAGTGAGATAGACTGGGTGGAAGTAAAAGTGAAAGTGCATGTTGAATTTAGTCTGTGAATTTCGTAATGATAAAATATTGGTATGGCACTGTGAAGATAATGAGCAGTAACATGGGCCACAGTAAAAAAATTATTTAGGAAAAATTTCAAGTGAATTAATGGAAGGGTGGTACTGTGTATCTGAATGTATTTATTCCTGCTTGCAAATAGAAGAACGAGCCTGTTGCCTAATAATAGTCATCATCAAATCACACACCATACCTACAATAGCCCACTTCGAAATAAGAATGTGCCATTTCAGAATTTAGAAATGTAAAAGACAATTTAGAATCAGCAGGCAAATATCACAGATATTTTGTTAGCTTTAAGTTTTGTCTGTGTCAGCAGTTATCCCAAATAATAACTATGAAGAATAGGATACTGTTCCCAACATTAAGGTAACTGAGTATCAGTTAAATGAAAATACCTATTTATTAAATTTATGAAAGACCCAGAAAATAAGCCTTCAGTTTTATTAAATTAGTGAAACTCACATTTTACAATTTAACTGGCAATGTTGATTAACTTTTTGCAAATGTAACTACTTTCATTATCTTTTTGAGAAAGAATCTTATTAAACTCTTAGATTAGTTTATCTGGAAAGCTATAGTACATAATTTATTTCAATAGTGTTACATAAATTTATGTGCTTATCTATACGCTTTCTCATTATTGGCTTTCATACTTCTGGCATGACCTTGCTGCTTGTTATGATTTATTCTGTGTTCATTTGTCATATTTATGGTAATGATCTTTTGTTAACTTTGCAACGTCCCCTTAGAAAAATTATACTTGACTGCTTAAACTGTCACACAATATTTTTAGTGCAATGCAATCTGACTTCGAAAAATCCCTACAAAGGAATGGCCCTGACTAACAATAACCAATACCTTTCATGAATCACTTACCTCACAAAAATCTTTGTTACTCGAACTACTGTAATACACCGAGCGCCAATACTGCCAGCTAAATAAAAGATTCTAACTACTGATAGGCATAGTTAGCAAATGTAAGATTTTGATAGAGAACAAACAATGTATTACCTTAATAGTGTTCAAAAGTCATAATACAGGGTGATTCAAAAAGAATACCACAACTTTAGGAATTTAAAACTCTGCAACGACAAAAGGCAGAGCTAAGCACTATCTGTCGGCGAATTAAGGGAGCTATAAAGTTTCATTTAGTTGTACATTTGTTCGCTTGAGGCGCTGTTGACTAGGCGTCAGCGTCAGTTGATGCTAAGATGGCGACCGCTCAACAGAAACCTTTTTGTGTTATTGAGTACGGCAGAGGTGAATCGACGACAGTTGTTCAGCGTGCATTTCGAACGAAGTATGGTGTTAAACCTCCTGATAGGTGGTGTATTAAACGTTGGTATAAACAGTTTACAGAGAATGGGTGTTTGTGCAAAGGGAAAAGTTCTGGACGGCCGAGAACGAGTGATGAAAATGTAGCACGCATCCAGCAAGCATTTGTTCGCAGCCCAGGAAAATCGACTCGCAGAGCAAGCAAAGAGCTGCAAATTCCACAATCAACTGTATGGAGAGTCCTACGAAAAAGGTTAGTTATGAAACCTTAACGTCTGAAATTGGTTCAAGCACTGTCTGCAGCTGATAAGATTAAAAGAATCGATTTCTGTGATTTTATCCTTGCTCAAATGGAAACAGATGAATCTTTCGTTTCAAAGATTGTGTTTAATGATGACGCAACTTTCCACACTAACGGGAAAATCAACCGTCACAATGTCCTGTATATGGGGCACTGAGAATCCTCGGGAAACAACTCAGTATGAACGTGACTCGCCTAAGGTGAACATTTTCTGTGCCATTTCAGCCAATAAAGTTTTTGGTCCCTTTTTCTTCGAAGGTGCTACTGTAACTGGACTACAGTATCTGGAGATGTTAGAGAATTGGCTGTTCCCTCAGCTCGAACAAGAACCACAACAATTCATATTTCAGCAGGATGAAGCGCCACCACATTGGCACTTATCTGTCCGTAACTACCTGAACGTCAACTACCCGAGGCGATGGATCAGCCGCCAGGCAGGCCCGTGACAGAGCACTTCATCACTGGCCTCCAAGAAGCCCCTGATCTTACCCCCTGCGATTTTTTCTTATGGGGGTATGTTAAGGATATGGTGTTTCGGCCACCTCTCCCAGCCACCATTGATGATTTGAAACGAGAAATAACAGCAGCTATCCAAACTGTTATGCCTGATATGCTACAGAGACTGTGGAACGAGTTGGAGTATCGGGTTGATATTGCTCGAGTGTCTGGAGGGGGCCATATTGAACATCTCTGAACTTGTTTTTGAGTGAAAAAAAACCTTTTTAAATACTCTTTGTAATGATGTATAACAGAAGGTTATATTATGTTTCTTTCATTAAATACACATTTTAAAAGTTGTGGTATTCTTTTTGAATCACCCTGTATATATACATATATCAGTTCATGACATCCAGTCTTACAAATTTACTGTCTCTGATGGACACACGTCCAGATCATCCACTCTTAAAACTCTGCCATCTCTCTCCCCACATCCACCACTGCTGGTGGCTCACCTCCAACTGCGCAACACTACGCACTGTTAACAGCCAACTGCCCAACACTACAATGGCGAATATTCCATCAATGCAAACCAGCCACAGACTGAACACAGCACAGTCAGTGATTTTCATATAGAGTGCTACATGGCGTTACCAACAGAAAAACCCAAACAGTCTAATTACATAGCCCCCATGCTCCCCATAAAAAAATTTTTAAATAGTTTTGGGCAGTGGCCAATACCGATTTGAAAAAATTTGTCACAATTACAATAACAAAGATATCAAATGCACACACTTATAGATACACTGTTGGTCAAAAGCAAAGATTTTCTCACATCCAGATCATTCATCACAGTGGTAATTGCAGTTTTTTCTCAAAGTCTGAGCAGTAAAAGAAAATGCACACGTAAGTAGTGGATTTCCATGCAGTCTTGAAGAAATAGTCTTGTCCTTCCAATGGAAACACAGTGCTGACTCTTGACATGCAGACAGGTAATGGGCCACAACGGAACAAACCTACTGCAGAGTCAGTCGACGTTTTGAAGAATGTTGGTAGGTAGGTCATTACAGAGCAGACCCACTGTAGTCCTGGTAGAGATTATGGTATTGGTGGGCCATCAAAGGTGCACCCACTGTAGTCCTTGTAGAGATTATGGTATTGGTGGGTCATCAAAGGTGGAGACCCACTGTAGTCCTTGTAGAGACGGACAGCAGCCAGCTGTTGCGACTGTGCAGGTGCACAATCACCATCAAAGAGTCTTGCGGACAATATAGCAAGTCTCACTTGTGCACTCACAAACTGTTTTTTTAAATGTCTTTAGAACCAGCAATACTGTTAACCAGTCCCTTGCTGAATTATTAACACATGTGCAAACACTAACAGTCCCAACTTCTCTCATGTTGTGCATATTCTATGACCAACAGAAATGTGTGCAGTGAAATGAATGCTTACAAGTTACTTAATTTGATGAACTGGTGTCCATTACAATTTTATAACATGAGAATACAATTACAAAGATACAGAAAACATAATAATACAGATAACATTTGTAGTAATGCAGACTTTACAAAAGAATCGAAATAACATATACATCAGTGTTACAGGAATTATGACAAAACAGAATAAATAATGTCTAAACATCTTTACAAAGTAAATAACATATTATAAATGCAAATTATATTTGAGGATAACAGTATTCCTCATCATAGTGAATGTAGCTGACTATTAGAAAAATTCTACAACATAAGTCTTATCAGATAAAAACATAAAGACAGGAAGAACACAAATACACATGGTACACAGACACATAGTGGAATGACACAAAAGGACATGTCAGGGTTTGTTTTCAGTGTGACATTTGGTACTGCAGTCCAACCCAAAACTTCATTTCATAGATGTTTCCTCTTATTTCACCTTTTTTTATACGTTGTCAATGCATTTCTTCCAATTCATCACAACTCATTCTCATATATAGCCTACCCCCTCTTAAGCTAACTAAAATCTACTGAGCTCAGATGCTAAACTAAGGGATGAGGCAATGCAGCAACACACAACAAATTAACACAAACAGCAATGACAAAAAATGCAAATTGGCAAAGCAAGCAGCAGTATATCTAAATTAGCAAAGCAAATGCCACATTACAACTAATATGAGCCAAAGTGCAGCAACAAGAAAAATAAATCAGTAGAAAAACTGGCTTAACAGAGTAATACAAAATGAAATTTAGTAGCACTATACCTGGCAAACAGCAGCAGCAAATGCAATAACTAATATCTAAACATGACAAAACTCAAGCAGAAAAAATATTACAGTAAAAGTGGCCATGTTTAATACCTAAGTCACATCTTAACACTAGAGTGATGCATCTCGAGAACTTATGCTAGCAGACAAGTTACCAAATCGTAAAAAAATTATTTATGCAATTCCTGTGAAGGGAAATGTCTATTTATGTTCCCTTGTTTTCTTGGAAGTAGATCATAAAATTATTATTTACTGGATCTGTAGGCATAAAATAACTATATTAGTACATCTATTAAATTTTATTTTAACCAATGCTGCAGTGCAGCTAGAAACTAGATATTGAACAAAATGAGCAATCTCTCAACTAGAAAGGCAATAGATGTAAAATGTTTCTCATCATTTCATTAGGCATTTTAGTAAATATCATAAATTAAGAGCTCCACAGTGTAATCATATGTTCTCAAGTTTGAGCATGTCGTATTTGCGATGCTCTCTACAAAGAACTGTCAATAGTGAGGATAATGGTCTCTTTTTTTCTCCACCTAATGGCTTTCTTTTTTCAGGCGATTGGCACAGCTGGGCGTCCACAATGCATTACGTCAAGGTTACTTAGCTTTCTTACCGAAATATTTACGACAGCAGTTTGCGCTACAGTGACAATCTCATAAAAAAATTTCGCAGGTCGAGAATTTGCGTTACAAATGTTTAGAAAAAAAATCCTATAAATATAACAGTGTCCAAAAAATTTTCGGTGGCATTGTGATACATTCACGCATTAACACACCTTTCATAATTCTTAAAGTACGATTCTTGGATTCCAACATCCTTTTCCACAAATCAGAGTCTCTAACCACTACTCATTATTCATATACATATAAACACGTAATCACATTCCTCATACATGGTAGCATCATCTCATTGATCATAAACATACCTCAACAGCATAATACACATTGTCATCACAATAATACCATCATAACACCTCAGTCAAATCTCAAAAACGTCGTAGCTTTCTGCAGTAATTTCAAAACCTAAAAAAATTCTCTGCTCATTTCATTAGTGTCATCTACCTCAAATGTACTTTAAAAATCATGATCCCATACCAAATACATAATTCAAAGCTCTCATAGTATCACAATGCTTCTGAGAAAATACGAACAGTTCACACAGTGCAGACAAAATACAATTTCATAAGTGTGAAATTATCCAACTGTGTAATTGTGTAAACATGTGTCACTGACATAGTAAAAAAAATGTTTGTTTCTCTGTTAAATAATCAGATAGCTGTGTAATTATGTGTTAGAGAAATATGGTACCGATGTATAAAGTTGTATAAGCCAATACCATATTAGCTAAGGCTCCTTGTGCTTGCCAAACACATGGTACTCAAAGTAAGCATGTACCCCCCCTGAGGATTAATGTAATTATACCCTCAGGTGTTACAGGTTGCAGCAATGGAATGAAATGAATCATGGAAAACCTTTGTATCATTGTAATTCAAAAATCTTTAAACATAAATGTTTTAAGTCCAAAATCAATCACTCAAATACGTGTACTGTAGTGTAAACTGTGCGTCTTCTTGTAAGACAATCTCTGTCATTACTTAAGGGTAAAAAATGTGCCAAGTGTCATAATTATCGTCGTCTGTAAGCGAAGTTATGTAGAACTCAATGTACTTACCTCGTAATAAACCAAAGTGAAATGCTTTGCCTATAGATATCGTAGTTATTACGTTTATTGCCGTGATGGTGTAAGTACTGTACTGTAACATACTGTTGTGCTATGGAAAAGGCTGTCTCATTGTAGCTATACCACAAAGTTACTACTAAAACGTGTTTTACTTTCCAGAATAATACAGAAAAATTGTGCAGATATAAAACAGATACACCACAAAGCAACAATGTAAATTGTGTAACATATTAGTTGCGTCGTGATATAATCGTGTAGCTATCAAAGAAACCAAATGCCAAGTCAGCTTTAATCTCACAGAGTGTACATCAAATAAAGAATATCTTTTCAAGTGAACCAAAATGTTGCATTAAAATCTCATTAGCAATATATGTTCTAAGTATGTAACCCTTATAGTCGTTACGTAATTGTGCAACTAATAAGCAAGAATGTACACACACAATAACACTTTGTCGTGTGTTCACTATAAAAATGCATTCATAATTACTGTCTAAATATGTTCCCTAGGTTCTGGACTGGATAGTTAATTTTAAAACATAGTTGCATGTTAACAGTTTCTAAGTGTGACAAAGAGTACTAGTAACGTGAAGTGAAAAATTTTATAGCAAAGACTTAGTTAAAAAAACAGATTATCTCTCAATAAACGGTTTTACATGTGGTGCAGTCCTTTACTCCTCCTAGTACGCAGAGTTCAACTTCAACGCAATTATCATGTGGTATACGTCGGTAAGGAATACTAAAATTTTTCTCAAGGTTAGCGTCTATGTTATTTTTCTCTGAGCCAGCCGGCACACGTGACTGCCTGCAGTGCGAGTCATTGTCTGTCTCTTTGTTGGCGCGCATCATTATTGGGATTAGGAGACCTAACTTCTACAAATTCACCTTGTCGAGAGGGCTCTGCCCTGTTTGAACCACGCCAGTTTTGATGGAATTTAGGTCTGTCGTTACGATTATATCGTCTGTCGTCACGTCGGTAGATTCCATAGTTTCTTTCTTGTCGGTCACGTGGTGGAGAATTTCTCCCTGAATCGTAACTGCGCGCTGGACCGTTGCGTCTGAAGTTATTCTGTCTCCTTGACAATAATTATTTTGGTTCCCGTATTGTCTGTTTCTCTGATTGTCTCTGTGATAGTCATTACCGCAGAGAAGTGATCTTTCCCTGTAATTATTACTACTCTGCCAACGGTTGTCATACAGGAGGTTTCTGTTTTGGTCACGATTTACATTGCAAGAATAGCCTTGTCGTCTCCAGTTATTATTTCATTCATCGCGGAATTGTGACGGATGTGACCTGTAATTGTTGTGTTCCTGTTTTCGCGTCCCGCGATTGTCAGTGTCAATTTCCAATTCTTGTAACAGTCCCTGAAAAGCTTCAATGGCGTCTTTGCAACGTCCCGCCAAAATAATATGTCGTAAATGTTCAGGCAATTTGATTAAGCAAATGCGGATGAGTTCTGAGGGGCTGAATGGGTTTGAAAGATGCTGATTCTTATGTAACATGTCTTCGAAATATTTGACAAGACTGGAAAATTCAGATTGTTCGAAATGTTTCATAATTATGATGCTATGTTTTACTCGGTCTTGTGTAGCTTGAGGCCAATATGCTGAGAGGAAGGCTTGATAAAATTCTCCTTCACTGTGACAATCGTGAATGATCGATCGCACTCTTACAGCTGGTTCATTCTCTAAGTAGCCACACATAAATTCTAATCTGTGCTCTAACGACCAGTTGGGAGGAAAACAGTGAGAGAATTGATGAAGCCAGGCTTGTGGATGAATGTCGTTGCCAGAATTCTTAAATGTTTTGAATTTACATGTAGTAATAAACAGCTCACAGCCAAAATCATCATGTCGGCGAGTCGCATGACGGTCATTGTTACGTTGTTTCGGCGGCTCCATCTCAAAATTCGGTGTACCTTGCCAATTTCTTTCATAATTTCCGAAGTGCCCTGTGTTATTATTTTGCGGCTGTTCCGTATTTCCATGTCCCTCTTCCCGTATTGGAGCGTGAGTGTCCTCTGAAATATGTAATTCTTGTATTAACTGTGTCAACTGATCTTGTACTTCCCGGATTTCTCTTTTGTACTGTGTATTGATTCGATTTTGATTTTGTTTGAATTTTCTAATTTGTTCATATTCTTCTGTGTCAGTGAAGGCCACGGGTCTTGTGTCATTCAGATCATCATCTACCTTTGTAGGTAAGTTAGTGAACTGATCCGAAAGTTCGGCTACTTTCTCTGATAGAGAACTGAATTCCTCAGTGTGTTTTTCTGAACCAAGTTTCAGAGTGTCCATTTGTGTTGAAACCGTATTTACTGTGTTCTTTAAGTTGTCCTGAGTTTTTGCAAGTTGCGTAACCGAATCGGTAGATGCAACTGAGTCAGTTTTAGCTTGCAAGGTGTCGTGATTTTCATGAACATAGTTTGCAGTTCTTTTATGGCTGCTTCGTGGTTCTGTAATGCATTTTCATGACGCGAAAAAATAGGTTGAAAATGCTCACAAATTTGTGTTTTTACGTCATTACAGGATTTTTGACATTTCGATTCGATTTTTTAAGTAACTCAGCAGTTAAACCTTCACGTGTTTGTTCAAGCATTTGTTCCGTTGAGTCTAACTTTTGAAGCAGTTGCTTTGTTTGTCTCTGATTTTGTCCCATGTGTCTAACTTTTGAAGTTTTTGTTCCATTGTGCCTAACTTTTGAAGATTTTGTTCCATTGTGTCTAACTTTTGAAGATTTTGTTCCATTTTGTCTAACTTTTGAAGCTTTTGTCCCATTTGTTGCATTAATTGTAATAACAATGCACTGGTGTCTGAAACATGTTCTTCAGTGCTATTCGGTAGTGGATTTGAACCGCCAATATTCGCATTTTGAAAAGCAGAAAATGTGTCTTTACTTATTTGAGAAAACAGTGAGGACGCAAAACCTGAATCTACAGTATTTGCAAGATTGTGTCCTGTCATTTCGGATTCCTGAGGCGAGCTGTTGCCGACCGATCGATCGATAATGCTTCCCTGTTCACTAATTGTTTCACTGTCTACACCTTTATTTGCAGCCCGCTCCATTTCCCTATGCACAATTACCAAATTACTACTTTGAACATTAGCTAATTCATTACACAGTGGCGCTAACACACTGTTTTCGTCTTCACTGTCATTTCTTAGTTTACTTTGGAGACTAGTATTACGTTTTTCACACGTCATTATTGTCACAATATTTCACACCATAACACAGAGAGGCACAATTTGAAGAACAAAATAAGAAAACACATTAACATAGCATTGAAAATAATATCTCGTTAATTGCAAGCGCAGCTGCGAAATACTTGGTGCAAATCTACATGCATGCCACAACTGTTTTACTGTACAACAATGAAAAACTACAACTACAAAAGAAATTCTCTCTATAATTACGCGCTAGCAATAAACAATAGCTACACTAATTACAGAAACTACAAGAAAAAATCAGAAGATTCCAGAGAGGTATCCTCGGCTAAGGGTCGACGTATGCAACGTCCCCTTAGAAAAAATTATACGTGGCTGTGCTTAAACTGACACACAATATTTTTAGCGCAACGCAATCTGACTTTGAAAAATCCCTACAAAGGAATGGCCCTGACTAACAATAACCTGTTGTTGTTGTTGTTGTGGTCTTCAGTCCTGAGACTGGTTTGATACAACTCACCATGCTAGCCTATCCTGTGCAAGCTTCTTCATCTCCCAGTACCTACTGCAACCTACATCCTTCTGAATCTGCTTAGTGTTTTCATCTCTTGGTATCCCTCTACGATTTTTACCCTCCACTCTTCCCTCCAATACTAAATTGGTGATCCCTTGATGCCTCAGAACATGTACTACCAACCGATCCCTTCTTCTAGTCAAGTTGTGCCACAAACTTATCTTCTCCCCAATCCTATTCAACACCTCCTCATTAGTTATGTGATCTACCCCTCTAATCTTCAGCATTCTTCTGTAGCACCACATTTCGAAAGCTTCAATTCTCTTCTTGTCTAAACTATTTATCATCCATGTTTCACTTCCATACATATCTACATTCCATACAAATACTTGCAGAAACGACTTCCTGACACTTAAATCAATACTCGATGTTAACAAATTCCTCTTCTTCAGAAACGCTTTCCTTCCCATTGCCAGTCTATACCTTTCATAAATCACTTACCTCACAAAAATCTTCATTACTCGAACTACTGCAATACAGCGAGCGCCAATACTGCCAGCTATATAAAAGATTCTAACTACTGAAGACACTAACTACTGATAGGCATAGTTAGCAAATGAAAGATTTTGATAGAGAACAAACAATGTATTTACCTTAATAGTGTTCTAAAGTCATGATATATATACATATTTCAGTTCATGACATCTAGTCTTACAAATTTACTGTCTCTGATGGACACACGTCAGATCATCCGCTCTCTCTCCCGACATCCAGCACTTCTGGCGGCTCACCACCAATTACACAACACTACGCGCTGTTTACAGCTAACTGCCCAACACTACAATGGCGAATATTCCAACAATGCAAACCAGCCACAGACTGAACACAGCACAGTCAGTGATTTTCGTATAGAGCGCTACCTGGCGTTACCAACATAAAAACCCAAACAGCCTACTTACAACTTAAAATAAATGATTAGCAAATCTTGAAGATATCATACATTGCAGGGAAGCAATATATCTCTATCAGTATCATGTTACATGTAAACTGATAAATTATTTTTGATTTTGATTTATTACAAATTGTACAGTATACACTGAGGGGATAAATATCATTGGATACTAATACACACATATACAGATGGCGGTAGTATCGCATACACAAGGTATAAAAGGCCAATGCATTCGCAGAGCTGTTTGTTCTCAGGTGATATATGTAAAAATTTTCTGACGTGATTATGGCCACATAATGGGAATTAATAGACTTTGAATACAGAGTTACAGTTGGAGCTAGATGCATGAGACAGCCCATTTCGGAAATCGTTAATGAATTCAATATTCCAATATCCACAGTATCAAGAGTGTGCTGAGAATACCAAATTTCAGGCATTATCACCACACGGGATTAGCCGAGCGGTTTAAGGCGCTGCAGTCATGCGGCTGGTCCTGGCGGAAGTTCGAGTCCTCCCTCGGGCATGGGAGTGTGTGTTTGTCCTTAGGATAATTTAGTTTAGGTAGTGTGTAAGCTTAGGGACTGATGACCTTAACAGTTAAGTCCCATAAGATTTCACACACATTTGAACTTTTTTTCCAGGCATTATCTCTCACTGCGGACTATACAGTGGCTGATGGCCTTCACTTCAAAGCTGAGAGCAGCAGCCTTTGTGTAGAGTTGTCACTGCTACAGACAAGCAACACTGCATGAAAAATTTGCAGAAATCAATGTGGGACATACGATGAATGTATCTGTTATGACAGTATGGCGAAATCTGGCATTAATAGATTAGGCTATGGCAGCAGACGACCGATGCAAGTGCCTTTGCTAACAGCATGGCATCGTGACCATATCAGTTGGAGCCTAGATGGCTTGAAAACCGCGACCTGAGTCCTGGTTTCAGTTCGTAAAAATGATGGCTTCGACTGTGGTGCAGACCCCACAAAGCCATGGACCCAAGTCGTCAACAAGGCACTGTGCGAGCTCGTGGTGACTGTATAATGGTGTGGGCTTTGTTTCCATGAAATGGACTGACTCGTCTGATCTGACTGAACTGGTCATTGACTGGAAGTGGTTATGTTTGGGTACTTGGACACCATTTGCATCTATTAATGGACTTCATGTCTTATGGATGAAACGCGCCATCTCACAGGCTACAACTATACACAAGTTTTTGGAAGAACTTTCTGAATGATTTGAGTGAATGATTGGCCACTTAGATTGCCCTATATGGACTCTGTCGAACATTCATGTGACATAATCGAGAGGTCGGGTCGTACACATCATCCTGCACTGGCAACACTTTCACAATTATGACCAGCAGGAGAGGCGACATGGTTCAGTATTTCTGAAGGGGACTTCCAACAACTTCTTGAGTTAATGCCACATAGAGTTGGTGCAATACAATGGGTAAAAGGAGGTGAGACTCGGTATTAGGAGGTATCCCATGACTTCTGAAACAGCAATTTAACTTTGAGATATTTGATAACATTTTTCTTTTTTAAAAGCAGCTTTTGCACGTACATTTACTACTATTGCCTATGGAACTTTTGGTAATTATTTTGTAAATTTATAATATCATACTACATAATCAGTTTTGTAATGTTCACTCAGACGTGAGTTTGCAACCATATTATTTTATAAAACAACTTCAGTTTGCTAAATTTCATCTCAAAATTAGTAACTTTCTGGCTAACTACTCACAGTCGGTTAATACAATTATGTATTTTTTGTGGAGATTGTTATTAGTGAAACTTGTTTTATTGGCTTAACAACTTCTAGTTTTACACTTATTCCCGTTCTGCTGGTAAGAAATTGTTCAAAATAGATACCTTTTCTAAATATTACAAAACATAAGGTACATGTGTCATACAATTACTGGAGAGTGTGGACACATTACGTTGTGTCATGTCATTTGGTACAATTGTGATCAGTAGTCGGTTTGTAGGAAAGATAATTGTTTTGTTATATTTTGAGGTGAAGTATTTCTGTCTGAGTAAGAGGAGATATTGAAATTATGCAAAATATTTTCAATAAATTTCCAAGCTTTCATCTTACAATTATGTACATAACTGATTTAGTATTTATGTACTATTCAAGTTCTTTCAAATGTATATGATTACTAATAAAGTTAAGTGTTCTCTTTCATGTTTCAGAGAAGTTAGTGCACGTTCTTCAACTTACCAGATATTGTCATTTTCAGTAATATTTTCTTAAGGTCACTAGGGAAGTCACTCAATGTACAAAAAATATAGTTTTATTTTAAAATTTTCAAATGATTAATTCTTTCACCACTTTACTTAACCATAATTAATACATGACTGTTTTTACTCTGTTCTTGATTTACAACATTCATTCCTATACTGATTGTTTTGCCATATGTTCTTTTACTCATATATCACTTTAACTTTGTTGGATTCAATTCACTGAGTTTAGTTAGAAGATATTTATAATCTGATTACTCTGACCTGCTGTTTCCAATCAATTCAAGTACAAAAATGGGGTCATAATGTATCTGTACAAAATAAAGAAAATAACTATTATTTGCTAAGAAATGTGTAGTTACATCCTTCTTTCTAATATTTCTCATGTCCATCTGAGAATGGTTTGTTGTTATACCAGTCACAGTTATGTATACTACCCATAAGATCTATTTTGTCAAACGTGTTTAACCTTTTGCATCAAAGTTATTTTTAAGATTGTATAAAACTTAAATATACTGTATTTTGTATATATACACTACATCCTTATTATATTTCAACTCCATCTGGAAAATACTGTAATTTGCCAGCCTTTAGGTTGCTTTACATTTTGCTCTCACAGACCTGTAAATGCCATATTTTTCCTTTGTTCTTATATCACAGTTAACTTATGGTAAAGATTCACAAAATTTTGTTACAATCCATATGTTATGTTTTGCTCCATAGAATTATTGTTGACCATGCTATACAAAATTCAGTTAATACAATTACTGTGTCACACTTGACACTAAAAAAAACTTCATGTTTCAAAAATTCTTATGATACATGATCATACTTGAAAAGTTTTGTTTCAGTATGATATAGGATGCCCATATTTTTGTAGCATTTATGTTCCATAGAGTAGCAGAATGTCATATGTATACTATGCATGATTCTCTGTGAGCAGGTAACTGTAACAACCATGGATTGTTTCCCTCTTTACTTAATTGATTTGATTGATAGCAAGTCTCTGAATTTATCCATCCAATGGCTCTTTTGGTCGAACTGCTCAATTCTTGGTTTTTACTGGGGCCTTTGTTTAGTAATGGGCTTCTTGGTTGTTACTTTTTGTTTTCCTAAATAAATATAATAAGAACATTTAGTATGTTTTAAATACAAGTTCATGGAGAAGTTGAAGATTTAGTCATCGTGGTGCATATGTGATTAATTTAGTCTCATAAATAAATAAAAAGGAATTCGTGGAAGTGGGTACAAATTGCATTACACAATAGCATGTGACTTTCTATATTTTATCAGACACAACTCCTCACAGTTTCTATTTTTAAACTGTTGTAATTATTTTGAAGTTTATCTGTAGAATATGTATGTCTCTGATCTTGAGTTTGGCACCGTGTGAGATGATGAACTGTAAACACTTGTGGTTATGAAACCAACATGTTACGATGAGTTATGTGAACAGTGTGTTCTGAGTAAGGGTGTAGTGGAGAGAAGGGGATTTTTGACTGTAATTAATGTTGAATTGCAACCTAACGTCAGTGTTGAACGTGCAGTAGTTATTTTTGAACAGAATAAACAACCAGGAATAAGATATGTGTTTTAAGCTTGAAATCAAAACCCATACCATTCATAAGATGATGTCAAGGGAAGAAATTTCCTGTAGACAATGCTGCTAATATAAGTCATTAAAATTATTTGTTTAATCTACTCTTCTCCAATTAATTTCATCAAAGTGCAGTATAATATATTTTGCTCTAAAAATGTCTTCATTGACAAAGCTTTTCAATAATTCTATTATGGGAGCTAGAAACATTTAATAGTGACAGAAGGAGAAACTGCACAGATTAAAAAAGTCCTTAAACATACAAAATCCTGGAAAATTGAAGGAATATCGTGTACAGAAATTAAATACCATGTGCAGGCAATGAAGATAGCTCTTACAAAATTAAGCAACACATTATGATTGGGAGAAATTTTTCCAAAGACAGCATTCATGAAACCAATATGTAAAAAGGGAAATGAATACAAGCAAGAAAATCCTGCCAATAATGCCAAAAATATTTGAATGAGCTTACACATGGAGACTCAGTGGATTCCTGATAAAATGTGAAACAATCATTGACAACAAGTTTGGGTTCCAGAAAGACAAACGTATCATAGATGCAGGTGTAGGTTTCATAAGAAATGTCACAACCAACTTAGATTCTAGAAATAATAGTGTAGGAGTATTTACAGATCTAACAAAGTCATCTGACTCTGCAGTCAGTAGTACTGTTAGATATGTACAATATGAAAGGGAATGCAGGGGACTGGGTGCTGCCATATCAGACAAAGAGAAGCATGTACACAGAAACTGCAAGTTATTAGGAGAGAAAATAGGGTCTGAAGCGAAAATTCTGCTCAGTGAAGATATCAATATCTATACAGATAAATGCATAAAAGAAAACTCCACCCAGCTCTACCCGAAATTTCTTGGAATAATAATTGATGAAAAAGTAATTTTGGACAAGGATATAGAAAATATAAGTGGAAAACCCAGTTCTAGCCTTTATGTGCAGCACGAACTCACCTACCTTATAGATACAAATATTATGAAAATGATATGATGATGGTGATGATGATGAGGTCCCATACTCTGAGGAGCATAGGGGATGATGCAGGAGACCTGCACCGCCTACTAGGCGAGGTCCTAGAAGAGGTGGTTTGCCATTGCCTTCCTGTGACTAGAATGGGTATGAATGTTTGTCGAAGACACACAACACTCAGTCACCTCTGCATTAGCAATATAAGTGAGAGTAACAGTTCACAAGTTGTCCTAAAACTGGAAATACATAGACAGCCAAAAACATTTTCTTATGACGAGAGTGTCAACTAGAAAAATGATTCGTCGTTTGGCATATGAGTGGAAAATAAAACATCAATTAATGCTCTCCTGTGCTGAAGTTGTAGTCTCACCATCAAGCATATCATCATGTGCAGGAGAAGAAGCAACAACAGAAGAAAAGAAAATGACTACACAGATAGCACAAGGAACAGCAGGTAAATGGAAAGTAGTTGCACCCCTCTCATCTGAAGAACCAGAGCACAAAGAAGAGGCAGCCTCCAAGATAAGTAACACATCAATGAACAAGCAAAGGAAAAAAAGGTGATGTAAAGATCTGTTTATTTATATATCAATGGACATATATATATATATATATATATATATATATATATATATATATATATTTGTGTGTGTGTGTGTGTGTGTGTATGCATCTAAGTGTCTTCCACATCTTCTCCTAGATCATTATGTCGATTTTAACCAAATTTGCTACACACACTACTTACTGTCTGGAAAGAAATACTGTTGGGGAAGAATTACCTGACTGCCATAGGGATGGGAGAGGGGATGAAAAGATTTGGCAACATGTGAAATTTAGGCTGGCCTGCATGACTGATGTGTTGTGTGGGTAGTATTGTAATGTGTTCTAGAGGGATATATGTGGAGAGGCATGTTTGAGCATCTGAGCAAAGAGAGGGTGGAGGAGATGAGTAGTGAGAGGGGAGGTTACAATCGACACAGGGTGGGAGGGCGGGAGGTGAGAAAATGGACAGATAGTGGGAGTAAGAGATGGGCAGATAGGTCTATGGCAGCTGCCATCTCTGTAGTATCACATCAGAGCGCAGAATTTCGTTTGTAAGATGTAACAGCTTCTAATAACTGGAAGCGACTTATTTTGGATTATTGTAGCTTAAATTTTTAAATTTCTTGTGTATTTGTGTATTTAGTAGCCACAGTTCTGCGTTTTAATAGCTATGTAGCGTATATTTCCGCCGTTTGCATTGCGGCAGGCAGTTTTTTCGTGTGAACAGGTATGTGCTACACTGAGTTGGGTGGAAGCTCCCGCTTCTGCAGCAGCAGCATGCTTGTACCCAGACTGTTGCTGCTGTTTTTAGATGCAAGCCATGTTGGTGATGTCCAGCATATCTCACGTATCTCCAGACTGGTACACTACTGTGACAACCCCTGTTACTGCTTGCCCTGAGCATGACCCCTCACCCATGGGAGGTTGTCTCAAGTTGTGGCAGGCAGTGAAGGACCTTCTGTGGGACTGATCAACAGGCCTCCCAGTTCCTCAATGTATAGGTTTTGGGCGCTATCTCTGGCTGATAAATATCCTGAGACAGATGCAGTCGTTAACCCTGTTCCAGAAGCAGCCTCCTCACCTATAAGATCAGGCCATTCACAGAGGATGGAGTTACTAGTAGTCGGAAGCTCCAATGCTAGGCACATGATGGGGTCCCTTACGGACATGGCTTGCAAAAAGGGGAAGAAATCCAGTGTGCATATAGGAAGGAGTCATTCCACTCTTGGAATGGGTACTTCTAGTTACCATGAAGAGCATAGGGAGCAGCCAACTGCAGGTGGTGGCTCAAAACATTACTAATGAAGGGTGCTCCTGTGGATCAGAAGAGATATCCTCTGGTTTTGGGCAGCTAACTGAAGTTTTAAGGACTGCCACCACTACTTGCAGGATAAGTGCAGAGCTTACCATCTGTAGCATCATCGACAACATCGACTGCGGCCCTTTGGCACAGAACTAGGTGGAGGATCTGAATCAAATGCGTAGACGGTTTTGTGATGACATAGGCTGCAGATTCCTTGAGATGTGCCATAAGGTGGACGGATTTTAGGCTTCCCTTAATAGATAAGGAGTCTGCGACACACAGGGAGCTGCTACACTATACAAATGGTGGGGGCTGTGTGGAATGGACTGCACAGTTTTATAGGTTAGTAGGAGTTGGTAAAATACAGTAAGTTCTTCAGTACCAAGGGGTGAAGGACAAAAGCTATGCTGGGAAAGAACCAGAGCTCAAAGAGATAATAAAAAGCACTGATCTTCAAGTCATTGTAGCTTCCTAAAGCTGGACATATGTCCAGACGAAATTTTTACAAAGGACCTAGTGGTGTTGCAAGACGACAGATAAAATCTCCAAGATTGGTACCATTTTACCTGAAGCTCGAAACTTAATGCAAGATGCTCTTAATAGCTCCCACATCGAAACTCTGCCTCGAAATCTGGCGTATGTAGAGTATACTAGTGGCAAGACACAACCAACGCTATTATGTTGGTGTGTAAGTTTGTAGCGTTTTTCCACACGTTTAAAATATACATCAGATACATATAACAGTGACTTGAGTCATCAATAATATATTCTCTTTCACAGTTTATAATAGTCTGCCAACGCTGGCATAACTCTTCGATTCCACGGCTGTATAAATCATATGGTTTTGATGCGAAGAACTCGTCAAGCCATAGTTCAAGCCCATTTTCATATGGAAAGGAAGTTCCTTGAAAGTTGTTCGATAGAGAACAGAAAAGGTGAAAATGTGAGTGCGCAAGATCAGGTGAATAAGGTGGAAGCGGAATGACTTCCTAATCCAACTCCTGTGTAGTGCTTATTGTCAGTCTAGCAGAATGTGGACGGGCGTTGTCATAGAGTAGCATCCCTTCACACAATTTTCCTGGTCAGTGGTCTTGGATTGCGCCTGCAAGGCGCCTCATTTTGTTGGCAATAAATGTCAACAGTGATAGCTACACCTTGGGGAAGCAATTCGTAGTACACCACGCCATCGTAGTTCCACTAGATGCATAACATTATCTTTAGAAGCGCATGCTGGTCTTTGTACGGTTAGTTGCTGCCTTATTTGGGCCTAACTATTTCTTCTTTTCCCTTATATTAGCATAAGACACCGTTTTTTCGTCACCAGTAACGTGGTCGGTGTTGTTCGCTACCCAACTGAGAACGAGAAAGCAGAGATAAACGTATGACCACCCACTGCTTTTTGTGATTTTGGTTTAGAGCGTACACTACCCATACAGCTGATTTTTTACCTTTCCCCATTAGACGCAAATGTCGAACGATCACAGTTCATCACATTTGCCAGTTCTCGAGTACACTGACATGTATCATTGTGGATTAAAGCATTTAAACGATCTTCATCAAACCTCGAAGATCTTCCTGAATGTATTGCGCCACTAATGTCAAAAGAATATTCCTTAAAACATTTTGTTGCCATGCCCTGTCCAATGGCATTAGCCCCACACACGACGCAGTTGTTTCTAGCTGCCTTCGCTTCTGTCAACCCTCTATTGAACTCAAACAGAAGAATTTGTCGGAAATGTTCGAATTTCTCCACTTGGCACTCCATTTTCTAGCGTCCACAGCTCCACTCAGTATCTCCAAATGACAAAAAGACAATATGTAAACTCAAATAGCAACAGTGAACTATAAATGAAAATGACAATCGATAAATAAACCCATATCAACTGGGACACGAACACACAAAAGAAAAACGTAACAAACGACTGCACCAATCTATCATACGGGGTGAATTATTTTGAACTTGCACCGCAAATATTGCGCAAATAGAGAGTGCTATTGATGTGAGATTTTCACAGAATGGATCGGTAGTCAGGGGCTCGTACTGTTAGCTAATAAACAGATTCTAATAATGCTTATAAAGTCTATTTTTTGTGCAAACATACACTTTTTAAATGGAACAACGCTATTGATATTAATAAGATAAAAAGTAGGGGAAAATTAGAATATCTGTGGTATTCACTGCAGGATACTAGTGCGAGTCGTTTACGAGATATCACATTTTGGAAAGTTTCCACACTTTCCAGCTAACCGAAATTCTCAACATATCGCATGCTACTAAGAAGTGCCCTGTTCATTTACCTCATTTGTTTGTACCGAGCGAGGTGGCGCAGTGGCTAGCACACTTGACTGGCATTCGGGAGGACGACGGTTCAATCCTGCATCCGGCCATCCTGATTTAGGTTTTCCGTGATTTCCCTAAATCACTCCAGCCAAATGTTGGGATGGGTCCTTTGAAAGGGCTAAGCCGACTTCCTTCCCTAATCCGATGAGACCGATGACCTCGCTGTCTGGTCTCCTCCCCCAAACAATCCAATCCAATCCAGTCATTTGTTTGCAGTGTTTTTTGTATTCCTGCAAGATGTTTGGACCCTATTGTGTATTCTCACTGAGTGTATCATAGCAGTCAAGCTTACAGATATACTATATATACGTTTGGTATCTCTTCTTTTGGACATGTCTGGCAAAATAGACACCACTGTTTTTGATTCAGCGGTCATAAATATCAATGTTGAGGAGGTACTGACATCAACTGCAATTGAATATTGCAATAATTCTCTGACGAAAGTTAAAATTTTTTGCTGGACCAGTACTTGAACCCGGATTTCTCTCTTTACATGAGCGTTTACCTGAAATGCTTTGGCTATCCTAGCACATTTTCCACCCAGCCCAAATTCTGAACTTATCGCACACAGCTAAGTAGCATCCCTGTCCATGTACCTCATTTATTCATAGTGTTTCCGGTATTCCGGCAGAAGGTTCGGAACCTGTTGTGTGTCCACACTGAGAATATCATAGCAGTTAACCTTAAAGATGTGCTACATACACGTGTGGTGTCTGTTCTGTCTGATGAATATTTTTATGTTGCAGTTCACTAATGCAGTGTAAATAAATGAAACGAATTAGCATGTCATTAAAGAAGTAGCATAACGCTATTTAATTATTAACATCGCTGCTGTGCGTTTTGTTCTTTGGATTTCAAAGCTGGCACTATTAAAGTAAAATACATCTTCAGGAAATGCGCTATTCATCATGTGCGATTGGCATGATTAAACTGTAAAACGAAAATCGTTAGCTTGATTTTGTAATAATTCTTCAGCAGCTTAGGCTTATTTATTTTGATTTTAAGTCATATTTTTATGTACTTTTAATATTGAATGTTATTAGGTGGACAAATTACATACTCATATTACTTACAGAATAACATGTGACCTCAAACAAGATTTCAAAAAACGTTTGGCAGGTATGTCCACCTCTCTCTCCTCTTCCCTAGCATTGAAAATACTGCAGGTAGGAGAGTTCCGGTTGTCACTCTGTTGCTCAGTACTTTGTGCTTGGGCATTAAGTGGTAAGGCTGCTGTGTGATGGAGTGAATGGCAAAAAAAAAACAGTCCATGTGAAACTTTGAGAGCTGTACTTTCAGAAGGTCCAGACTTATGGCCCCAATTTTGGCATGGAATCGGTTGCTGGGGCTGATATCTTTTACATGTATAGTTTTTCTCTTTAAAATACGAGGTCAAGTTAGTGGTGATTCCTTCTTAGTTCAGCCACATTTGATATTAGAATCATTGCATATCTCGAGGAGGAACAGATCAGTAAGTCCACATGTTCTGTCTATTTTCATTCAGTTATGTCATATGGAATAATTTTCCTAAGTAACAGATCTTAAAGAAAGAAAGTTTTCATTCCTCAAAAACGTGCTCACTCGTGATTATCTGGCAGACATTTATTCAAAGAGTTAGGCATTTTGACTACTGTAAAAAAAAAAAAACAAAAACGCCAGAGCGGAAGTGAATTGGAACAGAGCCAGCTGCAGGCTGCGATAGTGTTATCCATTATGAAGCAAAACACGGGCAATGGGCATTGTGCAGCAGAGCCAGCTGGGCAGAAAGACAGAAACCTTTCCTTATTTGCCACCACAGAAGTGTGTAGAGTACACGCCTTAAGCCCAAAACGAATATAGCCTGGAGTGTGTAAATACTCAGCCATTTGTGTACTAAAATATTATCATCTCACTATCACAGCCTACACCATGAGCCTGTGACACCCTTAGCAACATCCCCGAATATGGTATGGGGTCTGCTGCTCTACACAGGAAGGGGCAGCCTGCCCATGGTCATGAGAAACCTTCTGACGGAGCAGGGAGGCGCCTGCTCGCTGGAGAGAGGTCGCAGCCATCATCAGCTGCGCTTCTGCACTGTCGTCATGGTCGCAGGCAGAGACATCACTGAGAGCAGTATTCAAGTGACGCCACACTCGGCCCAACTCTTTGCGCTGTCGGCAATGCCGGATGTCTATTGTTTTGCATGAGAGGGATCTGGACGCCTCCAGCAAGCTGCTCCTGCTGTACTATGGCTGAGGGCTGGAAAAAAGAAGTTAACTGAAAATATCCACTGTCATCCTGTCGCCTCATTTCACTCTCCATGCATGACATTCATGGTCATCTAACACTGGTGTCAGAAAGTGATGACTGGTTAGTGCCTGTTAGGTGTGCATGGTGTAACCTTGAGCGCCACTCAGCGTCATTTACAGAATCAGTTCTGGTAAAATGTTGTACATGTGATAGTTGGGGGCATATGGCTAGGCAATGTCAGGAGGCAAGACGACTCATTATTAGATGTAAGTATTAAGTTAACGTATTTTGTTTCCTTGTCTTGTGAGTGTTAGTTCTTAAAATAAATGGTGTCAAGGACAAAGCTTCGACAGAACCAGAGATGCAAGGTGTATCAGAGCCGGAAGCAGTATGTGTATTGTTAGAAAAGGTAGCACAATTAAAAGCGAATAATACAGAACTGCATGTATTGGTAGAATTGCAATCGTTGAATGGGGTGTAGATTTGTCAGTCGCAAGTTTAATTGCTCCTTTTTTGGTAAGTTAATCAAGGATGTTCAGGCTTTTGTGGGACAGCTTGGAAATCTGGCTGAAACGGGAGATTGGTCTGATAAGGAATTATTGAGTTTTGCAAAATTGAGACTAATAGGAGAAGCTAAAACTAATGTAAGTTGTACGGAAGGTCTTAAGGGAGCCACAACAGTCAAAGAATTTAAAGAAGGGTTAGTTTAGAAATATATGATACGAAATAGTGCCAGACACTACAGGGAACAATTAGGGTAAGAGCTAAGAAAAATACGGAAACTGTAGAACAATTTGCGGATAGGATAAGGGAAATTAATGGGTGTACCTATGGATTATGACAGGATGCTGCAGACAAATAAATTATTTTGTGAGAAGCTGAGCAGAGGGTGCTTGATGCTTTTTTAAGAGGGTTTCATGCAGAAATGTCAAGCCATGTAGGATCAGGGGTCTGACGGATTTGCTGACAGCAGTGGGGTTATCTATAGAGTCTGAGGAGATCGATTTGTCGACTGGAATGCAGGGGAAACGGACAGTGTTTGCAGCTAGTATAAAATGTTTCGGGTGTGGACGAATGGGGCATGTAAGGAGGCAGTGTCGCCAGCGTCAGGGTGACGTGAATAACGCAAGAGGAAGTAATAGCTTTAGACGTAGGTGACTAGGGAAGAATAAGGTATTAAATGCCAACGGGAACCCCAGGTCCACATGCGATCATTGCCAGTAAAATGGATGCTACGAAATCGTATGCAAAGGTGGATTGTGCAGTAAGAGGAATGGTAGGAAAAAGGGTTGCAGGATATTGATGGACACAGGGGCGCATGTGTCGGTCGCCAGGCGTGATTTGGTGCCATAAGCAATGGGATCCACCATGGTACAGATTGTAGGTTGGGGATAAATATGTCACACCATTAGGATTGATGGACACAAACTTTTGGCTGGGTATGGTTAAATTTAAACAATGTGTAGAGATTATGCCACACATGAGTGAGAGCTACAACGTGATTCTAGGATTAGATTTCTTATAACAGCATTGCGCCACAATCGATCTTCGGCAAAATGTTTCAGTTGTGTGAAGACGTTGCCAGTGTAGCTATGGGTCGAGGGGAGTCTGTCGCGAAATATGAACCAATCAAACTGTGAACGATCACTCGATTCACATGATTGTGTACCTAAGGGTACTGGGAAATAACTTTGCATCAGTGTTGAGTCTAGCTTGCCGATAGGCATTTTGTGTGTGGTGGAACCGTCAGAAAAGAATGAAGTATTAGATGAGGTGGGCTACTTAGTTAATACAGGTATTGTACATGTACAAGAAAGAAAGGGTGAAAAGGAGGTCCCTGTTTCTATAGATAATTTTATCGTAGAGAACATAGGATTAACAATGGGGTTGTTAACTGATAACATGAATATCCTGGAGGAAGAAGAATGAGACATGAGTTATGTCAGCCACAGACAATTGTCAGACGTCATTGAACCTGCATTATGAGAAAAACTGAAGCATCTAGAGGGAAGCAACAGGCAATCGATGGAAAAATGACTTTTGGAATTTAAGGATTTATTTTTTCCTAAAGGGTCGTTACTAGCTATGCATACCAATGGGAAGTGAATCATCAGTCTACTGCAAACCACACAGAATATCTAGGTACTTAACGGCCAATTTTGGAGGAATTTATCGATCAACATCTGAAAGATGGAATAATTGAAGAAAGTTATAGTCCACAGGGGAGCAGGAATAGTCATCATGCAAAAAAAAAAAAAAAAATCTGTGGGTGGAACACGAAAATATAGGTTTTGTTGTGATTACAGACATCT
Organism: Schistocerca piceifrons; assembly: GCF_021461385.2. NCBI lineage: Eukaryota > Metazoa > Arthropoda > Insecta > Orthoptera > Acrididae > Schistocerca > Schistocerca piceifrons. Next base: position 793,626,193 of record NC_060140.1, read on the forward strand.
AAATGCAAAAACGATAACGGGCACCTACCCTTTGCCAAATATTACAGAAAGTTGGATCATTCAGGGCAATGCAAACATTTTTCAACAATGGATTTGCAGAGTAGTTGTTGGATGGAGTACTGAGAGGGTTAAAACCATGGTAACGCTTAATGTACCTCGCTGACATAATCGTCTATGGGACTGATATGGAACCGCATTGACAGCTATTAAGATGAGTATTCCTAAGGTTGATAACTGTGAAGTTAACACTGAGTACAGAAAAGTGTAATTTCATGATGGAAGAGGTAGCATATGTAGGTCATTATCATAAATAAAGATGAGGGTTAGGACAGACCCAAGATGAATTAGAGCTGTACTTGCATTTCCTGTGCCAGAATCTGAAAGGTGTTGTAATTGTTCTTGGGGCCCGCAAACTATTAAAGCTGGTTGGTGTAAAAGGATTTGCAGGTATTGCCAGATCATTGACACAATTGTTAAAAAAGGGTACTGAACCCATGCGGTTAGAAAAGTGCCAGTATGCTTTTGAGAAGATAAAAGAATCTTTAATATCGAGTCTGATATTAGTATTTCCCTATTTTAATAGAGAATTTGTTTTATCGTGTGATGCATCAGACCAAGCACTTGGCTGCAAGTTGTCACAAGAGGAAGAGAGTGTAGAACGTCCATTATGCACCAAGACGGCTAAATTCTGCAGAAAGAAATTATTCCTCACAGAGAAAGAGATGTTAAGTCTTATTTATGGAATCACATTTTTTTTTACGAAGTATCAGGTGCCATGCCAAGTAGTAGAGTCTACAGCGCCAGTAAATGTCAAGATTTAAGTGCCGACGGGAACGACATTTGTGGATGTAGGGCAGTTTAAATCTTTTTAAGGGAATCCGGAAGTTATTCCAGGGATAGCAGATGCGTACTGGAAAGGGAGAGGGAAGAGAAAGAAGTTGTGAAGGAAATGGTAACGAAGAACCCACATGGATTAAGACCTAGGAATTAGTCGTTTATTTATTGGGGGTTAGGTATGGATTTAATGTAATTAGTGTAAGCTGCTGTGGAGCAGCAATGAATATAAGTGGGAGGAAAGTAATAGGTATTTCTGTCTGTATGTGAGCTGCAGAAGAGGCAGAATATCAGGGAACCACAAACCGAAGTAGAAGTTTTAGGTAGGGAGGTAGTAATGACAAAATTGTTGCAGTACATAGAAGATGGTTTTTGGAAAGCACGAGGGAAAGTAACAGAACTACAGGAGGCTATGCAGCAGGCTGTAAGAAGTCAGCTAGGGGTAAAGTTGTTGCCATAACAGTATTTAGAGGGTCTAAGGAAAGTAGGGAAGGACTACCATCGAAGGTGTGATTGGTTTTAGGACCTGAGCACAAAACCGTACCTTTTTATTTTAAGTTAGCCACAGCATCGGTGAGAACTGATGGAGCGAAAGTTTACATCTCCGTTTCTATATCAGTAGAAGGGAAACAAGCATGTTACGAATGCTACACAGTTCATGCAGATCCTGTCAAGTGGAGGATATTGAAGAAATCTGTAAGAGTAAAAACGCAGCGTCTATTATTAAGTCAGGGAAAGATATGTAGAAATAGAGAAAGCAAAGTTTTAAAATGATACCGAGGAGAAATCACAATCTGTCCGAATAAAGTAATAAGAGAGAAGCAGGATTCCTGGTCAGCGAAATCGCTAACGGGAGAAAAGGAGGTAAGAGAATGTAATAAAGAAGTGATCGAGCCAGACTTCTACTTTTAGCAGATCGAGGCACATTGGTTGTACTCTACTTTTGACAAAATGGTAGTACTTGCTAGTTGTTACGAGTAGGGGAAGCTTACGTCACCCAAGAGTCTAGAGTTAAACAGGAGTGATTTGTTATTAAGTGGAACAACTTGTGAGATAATGGAGCCTACTTCTCATTCCCCTATCACGGTTTCAGGGATAGCTCACCTGAATGTTTCACAGCCTTGTTTGTACTGGCCAGGGCAGCCCAGGAAAGTGCTACCTGCCGCAAATCTAATCAGCTGAAATCAAACTTTAGGGCTCGCATTAATGCAGTCTACTGACACCCTTCTGAACCACCTGGAGGGATGAGTCTCTCTGGAACCGTTATTGCAGCATGTGGATTTATATGAGAAGATCAGTGCCAGAGGGAGACAGCATTGACTGTTGTCATGCCAGCCACTGCAGCGACACTTGTTCTGCTGAGCGTAGGTCCCTGTTTTGGTGTGTAGAAGACGAAGCACGAAGCATAAGACTGAGTTCAGACTTAGTCGTCGTTCAGATTCCAGTGGATTGGATATCCCGAGCATAAAAGCAGCAGAAGGAAGATGAACGCAAAAGGGGGTCAAGCTTCAGCTCTCGGCTGTGATATGTATGCGACAAGTTATGTGTTTATCCTTTTCTGTGTTTTTCACGTAATATATTTATTAAATTTCGTACGTGTTCCTCTGGTTAAGAGGATTAATATCGCCTTTTTGTAAGTGTAAATTCATTCAGTCTTTACCACAATAGTTGCTCACTGAACAATCAGCTACGTAGTTCTTTAGCGCATCAGCGTTCATTGGTGACGCATCAGGAGGGTAGCAAATCGCATATCTAGGCTTCTTTGCTTTTATAGTTCACTTCTTCAATTAGTCTTACTATTATGAATAAGATTTGTGCATGTTGTGTACAGATGCAGAAGGAGCTGGCCGCAGTTCGTGAACTGCTGAACGTGCTGTTGGCTGCAGTCAGTCATCTTCAGGCTGCTACCTCGGAGTGTTGTGGCGGCAGAGAATCTGGTGTGTCGCATGGCACCTCAACTGTCACTTGTTTTGCCCGTGGGTTCTGCTCATGGGGCACCACCTAGTGCACCTGACGTGGTGGATCTGCCCTCACAGCAGGGTGAGTGGAGGATGGCGGCGCATTCGCGTCTCTTGAGGTGGAGGGCCAATGTGGAGACAGGCCGTCTGGCCTCGCCCGTTCACCCTGTGAGTGGACAGGTGGCCGCTCCATCAGCAGGGTCCAATCAGGCACATGGGGGAGGGGTTTATGAGTTATCAGGATCTCCAATGTTAGACGCACTATGGAGCCCATTAGCCAGAAGCGTTCAGGGCTGGAATCCTGGCTTCCTAGCCAGTGTGCACTCAGTATCTCTGCTGGGGGGGGGGGCTCATCCGAGATCTGGAGGTGGCCTTGCCTGTGGCGATCGAGCGTGCAGTGTGCAGTCGTCAGCAAGTTGTGGCTCACATTGGCACCAACACCTGTTGCGTGGGTTCTGAGGTGATCCTCAGTTCGCACAGGTGGCTGGTGGAGGTGGTGAATACTGCTGGACTCTCACACAGGGTGCAGAGAGAGCTCGCAATTTGTTGCATTGTTCCCAGGGTTGATAAGGGTCCTTTGTTTTAGAGCCGAGTTGATGGGCCTCAACCAAAGTTTTCGTCGACTCTGTAACGGCCTTGGCTACAGATTTCTAGACCTGCGTTATCGTGTGGGGATTTGTAGGACTACCCTTGATAGGTCAGGGGTGCACTACACCAAGGAAGCAGCTACTTGGGTAGCAGAGTACTTGTTGAGTGCATATGAGGGTTTTTTAGGCTAGGCCGCAATTTCAGGTGCTCCAATGAACAGTTGCCAGTCGATTCACAGCATGGGAAGTCAAACGCCATTCAGAATGAAGACACATCGACTGTTACAATTTCATCAGTACCTAAACTGTCAAAGTATTCGTAATAAAGTTCCCAAATTTACTGCACTCAAGTTATTCTTGGAACTGAGAGCTGGCTGAAACCTGAAGTGGAAGCTATGAGATATTTAGTGGGTTGTGGAACGTATATTGGAAAGACAGATTAGAGGCCGCAGGGGGGGGAGGGGGGGGTAGACGTCGAAGTTGAGTGTGACAGTGAAGTCACCGGATCGTGTATAATAGGTGCAGGTGAAACTAAGTTAATTGTTGGATGTTTTTACTGGCCACCCAATTCCACTGTGACGGTTCTAGAGTCATTCAAAGAAAGTCTACAGTTAATAGCGTCTAAATACTAGATCATGCAACACTATTTGGAGGCGACTTTAACCAGCCGAGTACAGACTGGGATGTCTATGGATTCATTGTGTGTGTGTGTGGGGGGGGGGGGGGGAGGGGGGGTTACAGAGGCACAGTCTTGCGAAATACTTTTGAACTCGTTTTCTGAAAATTGTCTTGATCAGCTAGCTCGGCAGCCCACACGCAATGGAAATATCTTAGACCTTGCAGCCACAAATAAGCTGGACCTTATCGACAACGTCAGTATAGAAACAGGGATTAGCTATCATAATGTCATTATAGCAACTATGATTATGAAAGTTAATAAATCAGTCAAGAAGGCTAGGAGAGTGTTTCTGCTAGATAGAATAGATAAGCAGTTATTAACATAGACAGTGAATTGTCATCATTTAGCTCCAATAAGATGACTGTAGAGGAATATGGGCAAAGTTTAAGCAGGTTGTTAATTGTGGTCTGGAGATTTACGTGCCTAATAAGTGCATGAAGGACGGAAAAGACCCACTGTGTTTTAATAACGAATTTCGGCAGATGATGAGAAAGCAGAGGCTGTTGCACTCTAGATTCAAAAGCGGTCGCATAAATGACGACAAGTGAAGGTTAGTAGATATTCGTGCGTCTGTGGAAAGATCTATGTGCGAAGCATACAACAACTACCACAGTCACACCTTAGCAAAAGATCGGAGAACCCAAGAAAATTCTGGTCCTATGCAAAATCGCTAAGCGTGTCTAACGCTTCCATTCAACCTCTTGCTGACCAGTTTAGAGTGGCAGTTGCAGATAACAAAACGAAAGTTGGGAGCATTTACTTATTTCATGTTCCTTAGGTCTCGAATTGTGTGCATATCACGTGAGATGTGGAATGAGCCACTCATACAAGATAGTATAATACCAAAATATACGAAACAATCTTCTTTGCATACCTAAAAATATTCTACATATTTGGACTTTGTTAACACAAAATTTAAAGCGAAAGTAGGTAATGTACTTGTACATATAAAAACAGATATCTTTAATGATTACAAAAATAAATATCAGTACTATAATGTCTCAAATTGGAAAATGATATCACATTTCTTTGTTTACAAAATGTATTGTTTTATCTAAATGCAATTTCCACTTTTGGTGCATGAAACTCTTCTAATTAATAGATGGGCATATTTAACAAATATTTCTGTAATTTAGCCATTTCTGGGCGGATAGACGTGCCGGACCCCAGCATGAAACAGCCAGGCAAAAGGTTTTTAAGGCGGTTTTCCTTCTGCCTTGGCGAATGTGGGCTGGTTCCCTTTATTCCGCCTCAGTTACACTATGTCGGCGATTGCAGTGCAAACACTTTCTCCATGTATGCGGTCACCATTAATACTCTACCACGCAACCATTGGGGTGTGAGGTGTTCCCAGGGGATCCACTAGGGGCCGAATCACACAATAACCCTGGGTTTGGTGTGGGGCGGCAGTGGCGTGAGTGAACTACTGTAGCCCGTTGTGGGGTTGTGTACCACTGCGGGCTATGGTCTTGCAGTCTCTCCATCGTTTCTAGGTCCCCAGTTCCATACAATACAAAACAATTTAGCTATGAAACCCGATTCACTGTCTCTTTAACAATTTATCTGTTCAAGGTGAGAGTTAAAATTTTTGTGCCTATTTATTTGACACTTCTTTGAACCACTATCAGGTTCTTATGTTCATAATGAAGCTCATACATTTTTGTCCTGACTGAAAACTTATTTGCAGGATGGAAGGTATGGTGAATTACGTCATTTTTTATATGAGTATTATGAAGTAACCTAACTGATTCAGTATTTGACAGTTGCATTAAGCATACCCCAGTAATTATGTTGCTGTTTTTTGGAAATTTTAAATGAAGTATGCCTTAATGTTAGGACCTATGGATTACAGCCAATAAAGTCTTCAATCTCCTGTGTTCATTTCTTATTACTCTATGAGACAATCTTGGTATACTTTTGTGCAAGAGTAGCCATTTTGCAGAGTTGTATCTATATAATGACCAAATGATAAACTGATTCAGGAAAAAGATAATTTAACTAAATATTGTCTTAATTATTAATTTCATAAACTTATGATCATCTAATAACTCCCTTGGGTATTCAACAAAGTGGATTTGGTCGTAATGTACCTGATTTATGAGTCGCAGTTTCTGTAGTTGACCCATGTAACACAAAGTTTATTTCAGGTATTTCAAATTCAAATTTATCCTTATACTGGTGCTGTACTACGTATAATTTATAAAGAATCAAAATTTTTTAGAAAAAATTTCTTTAAACTCTGTTCTTCGAACTTGTAGGTTACACATTTCCCCAATTGATTTTGGAGTTACTGAATGTATCTTACATATAGTAATAGGTGTATTGTTGTTGTTGTTGTGATTTGCAGTCCAGAGACTGGTTTGATGCAGCTCTCCATGCTACCCTATCCTGTGCAAGATTCTTCATCTCCCAGTACTTACTGCAACCTACATCCTTCTGAATCTGGTTAGTGTATTCATCTCTTGGTCTCCCTCTACGATTTTTACCCTCCACGCTGCCCTCCAATGCTAAAATTGTGATCCCTTGATGCCTCAGAAAATGTCCTCCTCACCGGTCCCTTCGTTTTGTCAAGTTGTGCCACATACTCCTCCCCAATTCTATTCAACACTTCATCATTAGTTATATGATCTACCCACCCAATCTTCAGTAGCACCACATTTCGAAAGCTTCTATTCTCTTCTTGTCCAAACTATTTATCGTCCATGTTTCGCTTCCTTATATGGCTACACTCCATACAAATACTTTCAGAAACGACTTCCTGACACATCTATACTCGATGTTAACAAATTTCTCTTCTTCAGAAATGCTTTCCTTACCATTGCCAGTCTACATTTTATATCTTCTCTACTTCGACCATCATCAGTTATTTTGCTTCCCAAATAGCAAAACTCCTTTACTACTTTAAGAGTCTCATTTCCTAATCTAATTCCCTCAGCATCAACTGACTTAATTCGACTACATTCCATTATCCTCGTTTTGCTTTTGTTGATGTTTATATTATATCCTCCTTTCAAGACACTATCAATTCCGTTCAACTGCTCTTCCAAGTCCTTTGCTGTCTCTGATAGAATTACAATGTCATCGGCGTACCTCAAAGTTTTTATTTCTTCTCTATCGATTTTAATACGTACTCCGAATTTTTCTTTTGTTTCCTTTACTGCTTGCTCAATATACAGATTGAATAACATCGGGGACGGGCTAAAACCCTGTCTCACTCCCTTCCCAACCACTGCTTCCCTTTCATGCCTTTCGACTCTTATAACTGCTATCTGGTTTCTGTACAAATTGTAAATAGCTTTTCGCTCCCTGCATTTTATCCCTGCCACCTTTAGAATTTGAAAGAGAGTATTCCAGTCAACATTGTCAAAAGCTTTCTCTAAGTCTACAAATGCTAGAAACGTATGTTTGTCTTTCCTTAATCTTTCTTCTAAGATAAGTCGTAGAGTCAGTATTGCCTCACATGTTCCAGCATTTCTATGGAATCCAAACTGATCTTCCCCGAGGTCGGCTTCTACCAGTTTTTCCATTCATCTGTATTTTGCAGCAGTGGCTTATGAAACTGATAGTTGAGTAATTTTCACATCTGTCAACACCTGCTTGCTTTGGGATTGGAATTATTATATTTTTCTTGAAGTCTGAGGGTATTTTGCCTGTCTCATACATTTTGCTCACCAGATGGTACAGATTTGTCAGGACTGGCTCTCCCAAGGCTGTCAGTAGTTCTAATGGAATGTTGTCTACTCCCGGGGCTGTGTTTCGACTCACGTCTTTCAGTGCTCTGTCAAACTCTTCATGCAGTATCATCTCTCCTATTTCGTCTTCATCTACATTCTCTTCCATTTCTATAATATTGTCCTTATGAACATCGCCCTTGTATAGACCCTCTATATACACCTTCCACCTTTCTGCTTTCCCTTCTTTGCTTAGAACTGGGTTTCCATGTGAGCTCTTCATATTCATACAAGTGGTTCTCTTTCTCCAAAGGTCTCTTTAATTTTTCTGTAGGCAGTATCTATCTTACCCCTAGTGAGATAAGCCTCTACATCCTTACATTTGTCCTCTAGCCATGCCTGCTTAGCCATTTTGCACTTCCTGTCGGTCTCATTTTTGAGACGTTTGTATTCCTTTTTGCCTGCTTCATTTACTGCATTTTTATATTTTCTCCTTTCATCAATTAAATTCAACATTTCTTCTGTTACCCAAGGATTTCTACTAGCCCTCTACTAGCCCTCTGCTGCCTTCACTACTTCATCCCTCAAAGCTACCCATTCTTCTTACACTGTATTTCTTTCCCCCATTCCTGTAAATTGTTCCCTTATGCTCTCCCTGAAACTCTGTACAACCTCTAGTTCTTTCAGTTTATCCAGGTCCCATCTCCTTAAATTCCCACTTTTTTGCAGTTTCTTCAGTTTTAATCTACAGTTCATAACCAATAGATTGTGGTCAGAGTCCACATCTGCCCCTGGAAATGTCTTACAATTACAACCTGGTTCCTAAATCTCTGTCTGACCATTATATAATCTATCTGATACCTTCTAGTATCTCCAGGATTCTTCCATGTATACAACCTTCTTTCATGATTCTTGAACCAAGTGTTAGCTATGATTAAGGTATGCTCTGTGAAAACTCTACCAGGCGGCTTCCTCTTCCATTTCTTAGCCCCTATCCATATTCACCTACTATGTTTCCTTCTCTCCCTTTTCCTACTCTCGAATTCCAGCCACCCATGACTATTAAATTTTTGTCTCCCTTCACTACCTGTATAATTTCTTTTATCTCATCATACATTTTATTAATTTCTTCATCATCTGCAGAGCTAGTTGCCATATAAACTTGTACTACTGTAGTAGGCGTGGGCTTCATGTCTATCTTGGCCACAATAATGCGTTCACTATGCTGTTTGCAGTAGCTTACCCACACTCCTATTTTTATTCATTATTAAACCTACTCCTGCATTACCCCTATTTGATTTTGTATTTATAACCCTGTATTCACCTGACCAAAAGTCTTGTTCCTCCTGCCACCGAACTTCACTAATTCCCACTATATCTAACTTTAACCTATCCATTTCCCTTTTTAAATTTTCTAATCTACCTCCCCGGATAAGGGATATGACGTTCCACGCTCTGATCTGTAGAACGCCAGTTTTCTTTCTCCTGATAACGACATCCTCTTGAGTAGTCCCCGCGCGGAGATCCGAATGGGGGACTATTTTACCTCCAGAATATTTTTCCCAAGAGGACGCCATCATCATTTATCCATACAGTAAAGCTGCATGCTCTCGGGAAAAATTACGGCCGTAGTTTCCCCTTGCTTTCAGCTATTCGCAGTACCAGCACAGCAAGGCTGTTTTGTTTAGTGGTGCAAGGCCAGGTCAGTCAATCATCCAGACTGCTGTCCCTACAACTACTGAAAAGGCTGCTACCCCTCTTCAGGAGCCACACGCTTGTCTGGCCTCTCAACAGATACCCCTCCGTTGTGGTTCCACCTACGGTACAGCCATCTGTATCGCTGAGGCACGCAAGCCTCCCCACCAACCGCAAGGTCCATGGTTCATGGGGTGTATTAAACCACACAAATACTGAATTTTCGAGAGCGTGTCTTCTTTTTCTGAATGCCACACAATAAATCGTCTGGGAGTAGATTGTGTATAATGTATGTGTTCCAGTTATTGATGAAAGACGATGTATAGAAAGTATTCGTCGGTCGTAATCAGGATAATTTCGCATCTGGCCGTAACTGCTGACCATTAACATAGGATATTTTCTAGTGATTACTTGACAACTCTTCTACATCAGACACATATGTTTTGTCAGCAGAAATCATGCTGGAGGGTTGTTCAAGTTTGTTTCACTGGTTTTGCGGTACTGCCTCTCTCTAGTATTATATCTCTATGACGTTTCACCAATTGGGAATTAATGTTGCGTATTGAAAACGAGTGATGTGAAGCGACCTTTAGAAGTTCTTCTTCATGTCTAATATTTGTGGGCCTGTTTCGCAATTAACAGTGATTTTCTCAATTTTTAGCCTAAAGTAAGGTTTAATACATTGGCAATCCTATGAAACATTACAGTATCTTTCATAGTGATAACTGTTTCAGAAGAAATAACACACTAAAACAACAATTGTCTTCTGTCGCTACAGCTGTCAACTTGCGTTCGCAAGTTTGAATGCATACGGAAGGTTATCTAGAAGAAGTTAGTACCTTCGACCATAGCAATATCTATGGTCGAAGGTTACTACACGTAAACTGGTCTTTGGAAAATGCTCCATTTGTCCATGACCTAAGATCTTTGAAACCCAAAAGTTGTATCGTTGACTCAAGCATGTACCAAGGAAGAAGGATAGCGTGATGTTTGATTGTTAGTACAGTGTTGTGTTAAAAAACGTTGACATGAGCAGTATTGAAGTGTATGTCACTTATCTAGAGAAAGAAGGCCCATTTTTGAAACTATGGGTGCAACTCAACAGGTCAAGTGCTATGTTCGTGGAAAAACTTATCCGCCAATACACGGATCAGTTCGAAAGAGGCCTCTTCGTAACTCATCCTTCAGCTCTTATAGTCGGTGGCGTCTGTTGTGCGAAATACGTCGATGGAGTTTACTACAGGGCACGAATAATCAGCCTCGCAAACGTGTCAGAAGGCGAGATTTATGTACAGTTTTGCGATTTTGGAAATAAAGAAGTGGTTCCAGTTAGTAATATTAGAAATGTGCAGGTGCGTGCTGGTGATCCGCAACCACCTTTGGTTGCAGTTCCGGACCAGGCTACGGAATTTTATCTCGCTGGTGTACTGCCACCTCAAGGAGGAGAGTGGGAAGATTCTACAGTTGAGCATATAAGACAAAAACTTGGCTATGAAGAGTTTCAGGGCGTTATTGTTGGAGAAACTGCTAGAAGAAAGATACTGGCATTGTACTCTTCTGGAGGTATAGATATTTCACAGGTTCTGATACAGGAAGGTTTGGCGGTTTCTATTACACCCAGTGCGCAACAGATGATCAGTCAAAGTTTGCATACTTCTCAGTCTGTAACACACAAAGTTAATGTTAATGCACCCACAGCCCCTTGGCAGACTTTCACTCCCCCGCCGTCTATAAACCGTGTTGCCAATATTAGGCCCAATCCAGCATACCAAATTGAAACAATGCGGGCTGCCAGAACCAATGTCAATATGAAGAAAAACCCTGTGCAACAGGGCAGTGGAAGAGTCTTTGGAGTACCTGTTTTGGAAGTTAACTCAGAGCATTTGGTATATGTATCATTTGTGGACGATGGCCCTCTTGCATTTTCCGTCCAGTTAAAGGCTTTTGAAGATCAGCTTGCCAGCATGTCGAATGAAATAAATGACAATCCTCCACAGCCAATGCTGAAGCCATTGCTCCCAGGTTCAGTGTGTTTAGGTAGATTTTCTGAAGATCATTTGCTTTGTCGTGCTGTTGTCATGAGTGTAATGGATGACAGGTGTATGATATATTATGTAGATTTTGGGAATTCAGAAGTTCTTCCTTATTCAGAAATATACGAAATTCCAGACAAATACATGAATCTAAAGTCTATGGCACTTAGATATTCTCTTGCAGGGATAAGGGATATTCCTTTAAATGATGATCTCAAAGATGAATTCAAGAAAATAGTGCTAGATAAGTTATTAAAGATGAAGGTAGTTAATCCAGAAGGTCCACCTGTGAAGCAATATTGTGAGTTGTATGTTGATGGTAAAAGTGTTAAAGACTTGTTACTTGAAAAACTAAGAGTTCAGCAACTGTCTAAGGGGTACAAAAAAATGGCGCTACCTGCTGTGGGCTTAGTTGAGAATGTTTATGTTTCTTATGTTGAATCAGTTTCAAGTTTTTATGTTCAGTTGGAAGCCAATGTCAGTGGACTGACAAATATTATGAATTATTTGGCTTCATATTGCAACAGAACCCAGGTTCAAGGATTTTCTCCTGCTCAGTTGCAAGTTGGTATGCCATGTTGTGCATTGTTTGCAAATGATGGCCGTTGGTATCGTGCAAAAATTAAGAGTATTGAATCTAATATGGTGCATGTTTTTTATGTGGATTACGGTAATTCTGATACTGTGCCCATTAGCTCTCTGTGCAAAATTGAACCAACACTTCTAAGCCAGCCTCCTGAGCAGGCCATCCACTGTATACTTAATGGTTATGAACACCGTGGTGCTGAAGACGATCTTTCGGCAACATTTGAACTTGCTGTGATAGAAAAGTTGCTGTCAATGAAGGTATTGAAACACGTTCCAGGTGGCATAGTGGTTGATATTTATGACACCACCGTTCAGCCAGTGAAGAATATATCTGATTTGCTGACTGTAGCACAAACAAAGTCAGTAACAGCCGCAGCTCCTGCTGAATTGGACAGTGGTAAGATATGTGCTTGTATGTATATGTCTGACTTGGAAGTCCCGTATTTTATAAGATATCATTTGTAAAAAGTGTGACTGCATTAAATTGCTCATGCATGGATGTTCTATTCTACCTCTGCTAGCTAGGAAAAGTGTTAAAAGTAAGTTTCTTCTTATCAATCTGTTGTGTATAAATTTTGTAATGTTAGTATTTAATATCGCTGCTGTTGTGAACTCTATCACTGGTACCTTGGGAAGAATGCATGCGAAGTATACGTTCATGAAGTGTGACTTGTATGTAAATGGGATCTACAGTATTGTTCTTTGTGCTGTAAATTTTAACTTGGCTATGGTTGTGTATCTTGTTTACAATATCTCATTCAGTTTTTGTTAATGATAGCTTCGAGGGATTATGGAAGTGTCCGATTCCACCTGTCTGCTTTGACCCATGACATCACCAATATGGCGGAAATGGCTATTCTAAGCGTCTCAAAATATGGCGCCTATGATGTCACTACATACAAATGGCAACAAACACGAAAATACATATAAATAAGACAGTAACATCTCCCTCCAAACATACAATCAAACTAACGGGACAGACGTGAGAAATTGGGAGTTCTAGAGAGGGGACAAACTAAATGTAACAGTAAAAGAAAAAACACACCACGTTCCCAGAACACACAAAATGATGACAAAATTTTTTTTTTTTTTCTAATTACATGAATTGACACTTCCCTTGACCTATATAGGTCAACCCCAGTTGACGATACCAAAACGCCAACGCCTACAGCAAATACTAAGGAAATTGGAATCAGACATTTCCCTTCACCACAGCTGACGATACCAAAACACGGATACCTACATATAAAAGTAAGAAAATAGGAATCGATCATTTTCCTTGACCAGTATAGGTCATCCATAACTATTGATACGAAAAAACCAACACCTACAACTACGGAAAACAAAACATACACACACACACACACACACAGAGGGCACTATCAAACACAAGAAGACCTCTACAAACACAACCAACTCTTAAACTCCAGGCTGTAATGACGTCACATACCACAACACCGTTATGTAATGGGTCAAAGTAGATGGGTGGAATCTGACACTTCTGTTGACCCACCTTGGATAGCTTTTTTTTTTTTTTTTAAACCCTTGATTTATTTTTTTAGTCAACAGTTGTTTGACTAGATAGATGCTGTATTCTGTCTTATACTAATACAACTGTTGCATTCACCATCTTGTATACTAGTCTTGATTTGCCCCTATTATATTTGTGTCCTCTAACACTTCTTCCATGGTACTAAATCAAGTAGGCGCTATTCTTAGACAGTATAGTAGATGGACCATTATCGTGTCTCTTCTAGGTGTTTCCATTGGCTTCTATTCTCATCTTCACTACTCTGTTTTGTTTTCAACTTAATTTTTAACTGTCTTCGATGGCACTGCATCTAGTCTCTCCCTCCCTCTCTCCCTCCCTCTCCCCCTCCCCCCCTCCCCCCCCCCCAACCTCCCTCCTTCCCTTTCTCTTTCCCTCTCTCCTTTTTTATTTATTTTATTGTTTAAGATGTTTCTGGTAGTTCACACTGCATTTAACAACTCTAATCCAGATGTGCACTGTCAGGAACTTACTCCTCAGTACCATATCAATATGTGATATCAGAAAACTGTTTGATTAAAGAAGGCTTTCTACATCTGTGTCAGTCTACTTCTAACATCTTCCTTGCTTCAGCTGCCGCCATATGCTGACTTTCCTGTACAAAGAAAGGGTCGACAGAAGCGTCCGATTCTACGCGTCGGCTTTGACCCGTGACGTAAGGGTGTTGTGTGTGACGTCATGACGGCGCGGAGTTTGGTTTGAGTGTGGCTGTCTCCAGTTCTGTTTTATCTTATTTTATTTACTTTTCTGATCAGTTCGTTCTATCTTGTGAGATTCTTTTTTAAATTTAAAAACACTTATTACTTATTTTAATTATCTGTTTCCTCCAATTTCTGTTTTAGTTTATTATATTTATCTTTCTGATCTGTTCGTTCTATCCCGTGAGATTTTTTTTTTAAAAGACAAAAAACACTAATCAGCTACTGAAGCATCTTTATCTTCTATGGGTTGCAGGGGTTACGAGCCCTGGGGAGGTGGGTGGGTATTCATGCATGGCTGTCTTCACTTACACGTAGCTACGCAAGGCGTCTAAATTTGTTTATATTTAGTTTGCCCCCCCCCCAAAATACCCCACTTCCCGCACTTGTCCCGTTAGTGTCATTAAGCTTCTTGTGGAAAGTGTGTGTGTTTCTTTCCGCCATATTTGTGACGTCATGGGTCAAAGCAGACAGGCGGGATCGGACGCTTCCGTATTTCCCAAAGAAATTTTTTTGCATCTTCCACTACTGTGATTCCCAGGGCATTACAAGAGCTTCAGATTACATCCATCTGCTTTGACCCATGGCATCATCAATGCAGCAGAAGCAGCTACTTACAGTGTACACAAAATGGTGACAATGACATCACTAAGTACACATGCTAACAAATGCAAACAAAAGTAAAAAGACACAAAAGTGTTACTTCTGACGTGTTGCTAACAAATTTATCAGTGAGTTGGGTAGAAGTACAGTCTTCCTGTGCTCTCTGTTGCCCTGTTTCTGTTTTAACAATATTTCGAATTGTTTTAATTTTATTATCAGAGGTGCTGATCTCAGACATGATGCACATACTTCTCAAATTTTTAATAACTTTTCTTAATAAGTGCAGTAGTTTTTATAATGTTTGACTATTCCTGGATCATTTCTTTTTTCTGTTTACAAGACACTTTTATCCCGTTAGTATGCCATGGCGTTTTAGATGGTTTCTTAAATTATGTTTCATTCTTTTCTGAGGGAAACTGTTTTCAAATATTCTCAAAGAGATCTCGTGAAAGAGGTTAAATTTTAAATTAGCATCAGGTTCCCTGAACACCTCATCACACTAACTGTTGCAAGTTTTCCCTAAAATTTGCAATTTTCAAATTGTTAATTGAATCCACTATTTTGGAGGATTGTTTGCATTGCTGTATGGAGCTATGTCATATACTGTAACTAGCTGTGCACCATGATCAGACAGGCCATTCTTAACACAAAAAGTTTTTACTTGATTAAATTTATCTTGGTCTGTAAAAACATTATCTATCAGTATGTTGCTTTACTATACCATCTGAATAGGAAATTCTATAACTGATGTCAAATTGAAAGAACCACGTAATACTTTAAGGTCAAACTTTCTTTCAGACTCTTTCGGAAACTATACATTGAAATCCTTATAAACAAAATTTGCTTCCCTCTGACGTATCGCACAACAAAGAATCAAAGTTTTTCAAAAATAGCTGAAAATTTCCCAATTGGGACCTATACATGCTACAATTACAGAAGTACCATTATTTACTTTAGGCTGACATGCACGTTCTTCTGTGCATTGCTCTACACAAAACTTTTTAGTTCCTAAATTTTTTACACTATCGTAAATTTTAACGTTATGGCAGCTCCTCTCTGCATAGTGTCTTTACTTATATGTGCTGAAAGTTTATGTTGACCTACCTTTACCTTTTCCCTATCTGTGACTGTATGATGTTCAGACAGGCGTATTACACCTATTCCGCCTGCAGTTTCTAAATCTTCTAAACAAACAAGAAGCTCATCTACTTTGCTTTATAATTATCTGATATTCTGATGTGATGTAGTAATGTTATTTTTCACTGTGCTTTTATGAGAACCTTGTGACTTACTAACATTATTTTTCATTGTACTTATATGAGAATCTTGTGATATTTTAACATGTCTAGTACTTGCCTCGAGGATCTATCCCATTATGAGCCGTTCTACTGGATACGTATCTGTTCAGCTCATGGTGAACTATTCTTTTCAACTTGAGCCTTAGCACTATGTGCTCTGGCCCTGTTCTGGAAGTTTCAAGTTCCTCATTGAGATATGACACTACTGGTTTTTCAATTAACTTACAGAACATGTAAATCGTTCTGTTTGTTTTGGTTGTCCTTCGTATTTTGGTAATCACTGTTACCACAACTACATCAGGGTCACTGATTCCAGTTTCGATTTGGAAATTATCAGAGAGTTCAGCTCTATTCATTGCTATTAGATTAAATATATTTCCCTCATGAGTGAGATTCCTAATTATCTGTACCAGGTAGTTTTCAGGGAAGGCATTTAGCAACATTTCGCAGGATGTCTTATCACACTCACCACTAACAGAACCGTAATTTTCCCAATTGATCATTGGATGATTAAAATGTCCACTGATGACTACAGTATGATTGGGGAACTTACTTAAAGTTGCTTAAATTGTATTCTGTTTAGTGTTATGGAGAGCAAATTAGTATAGCTTGGTTTAATTTGTATGGTAAGCAAGAGTGATCAGGTCACTCTATTTCATATTAATCTATGTTATCTGTATATTGTGATGGCATTTATTTTTCTAACAGCAGTTACATGGAACGAAACAAAAGTAAACAAAAAAATGGAACAAAAATGAGCCCAGAAAGATTGCGCATCTCATTCTCTGTAAGTCACGCAGTAATTGTAGGTGTGGTGAGGGTAGAGGAGTGTATTATTTCATCAGTGCGGACTTCTCCAGAACAACAGTTGGTTGCCCATATCTCTCTGAAACAATATTTTCTGCAGAAGTATGCATTTGCATAATATTTTAAATTGGATAGTGGGAGATTCCCCCCATGAACCATGGACCTTGCCGTTGGGGGGTAGGCTTGCGTGCCTGAGCGATACAGATGGCCGTACCGTAGGTGCAACCACAACGGAGGGGTATCTGTTGAGAGGCCAGACAAACATGTGGTTCCTGAAGAGGGGCAGCAGCCTTTTCAGTAGTTGCAGGGGCAACAGTCTGGATGATTGACTGATCTGGCCTTGTAACATTAACCAAAACGGCCTTGCTGTGCTGGTACTGCGAACGGCTGAAAGCAAGGGGAAACTACAGCCGTAATTTTTCCCGAGGACATGCAGCTTTACTGTATGATTAAATGATGAGGCGTCCTCTTGGGTAAAATATTCCGGAGGTAAAATAGTCCCCCATTCGGATCTCCGGGCAGGGAGTACTCAAGAGAACGTCATTATCAGGAGAAAGAAAACTGGCATTCTACGGATCGGAGCGTGGAATGTCAGATCCCTTAATCGGGCAGGTAGGTTAGAAAATTTAAAAAGGGAAATGGATAGGTTAAAGTTAGATATAGTGGGAATTAGTGAAGTTCGGAGGCAGGAGGAACAAGACTTTTGGTCAGGTGATTACAGGGTTATAAATACAAAATCAAATAGGGGTAATGCAGGAGTAGGTTTAATAATGAATAAAAGAATAGGAGTGCGCGTTAGCTACTACAAACAGCATAGTGAACGCATTATTGTGGCCAAGATAGACACAAAGCCCATGCCTACTACAGTAGTACAAGTTTATATGCCAACTAGCTCTGCAGATGATGAAGAAATAGATGAAATGTATGACGAGATAAAAGAAATTATTCAGGTAGTGAAGGGAGACGAAAATTTAATAGTCATGGGTGACTGGAATTCGTCAGTAGGAAAAGGGAGAGAAGGAAACATAGTAGGTGAATATGGATTGGGGGGAAGGAATGAGAGAGGAAGCCGCCTTGTAGAATTTTGCACAGAGCATAACTTAATCATAACTAAAACTTGGTTCAAGAAACATAAAAGAAGGTTGTATACCTGGAAGAATCCTGGAGATACCAAAAGGTATCAGATAGATTATATAATGGTAAGACAGAGATTTAGGAACCAGGTTTTAAATTGTAAGACATTTCCAGGGGCAGATGTGGATTCTGACCACAATCTATTGGTTATGAACCGCAGATTGAAACTGAAGAAACTGCAAAAAGGTGGGAATTTAAGGAGATGGGACCTGGATAAACTGAAGGAACCAGAGGTTGTAGAGAGTTTCAGGGAGAGCATAAGGGAACAATTGACAGGAATGGGGGAAAGAAATACAGTGTAAGAAGAATGGGTAGCTCTGAGGGATGAAGCAGTGAAGGCAGCAGAGGATCAAGTAGGTAAAAAGACGAGGGCTAATAGAAATCCTTGGGTAACAGAAGAAATATTGAATTTAATTGATGAAAGGAGAAAATATAAAAATGCAGTAAATGAAGCAGGCAAAAAGGAATACAAACATCTCAAAAATGAGATCGACAGGAAGTGCAAAATGGCTAAGCAGGGTTGGCTAGAGGACAAATGTAAGGATGTAGAGGCTTGTCTCACTAGGGGTAAGATAGATACTGCCTACAGGAAAATTAAAGAGACCTTTGGAGAGAAGAGAACCACTTGTACGAATATCAAGAGCTCAGATGGCAACCCAGTTCTAAGCAAAGAAGGGAAGGCAGAAAGGTGGAAGGAGTATATAAAGGGTTTATACAAGGGCGATGTAATTGAGGACAATATTAAGGAAATGGAAGAGGATGTAGATGAAGATGAAATGAGAGATAAGATACTGCGTGAAGAGTTTGACAGAGCACTGAAAGACCTGAGTCGAAACAAGGCCCTGGGAGTAGACAACATTCCATTAGAACTACTGATGGTCTTGGGAGAGGCAGTCATGACAAAACTCTACCATCTGGTGAGCAAGATGTATGAGACAGGCGAAATACCCACAGACTTCAAGAAGAATATAATAATTCCAATCCCAAACAAAGCAGGTGTTGACAGATGTGAAAATTACCGAACTATCAGTTTAATAAGTCACAGCTGCAAAATACTAACGCGAATTCTTTACAGACGAATGGAAAAACTGGTAGAAGCGGACCTCGGGGAAGATCAGTTTGGATTCCGTAGAAATGTTGGAACACGTGAGACAATACTAACCTTACGACTTATCTTAGAAGAAAGATTAAGAAAAGACAAACCTACGTTTCTAGCATTTGTAGACTTAGAGAAAGCTTTTGACGACGTTAACTGGAATACTCTCTTTCAAATTCTGAAGGTGGCAGGGATAAAATACAAGGAACGAAAGGCTATTTACAATTTGTACAGAAACCAGATGGCAGTTATAAGAGTCGAGGGGCATGAAGGGGAAGCAGTGGTTGGGAAAGGAGTGAGACAGGGTTGTAGCCTCTCCCCGATGTTATTCAATCTGTATATTGAGCAAGCAGTAAAGGAAACAAAAGAAAAATTCGGAGTAGGTATTAAAATCCATGGAGAAGAAGTAAAAACCTTGAGGTTCGCCGATGACATTGTAATTCTGTCAGAGACAGCAAAGGACTTGGAAGAGCAGTTGAACGGAATGGACAGTATCTTGAAAGGAGGATATAAGATGAACATCAACAAAAGCAAAACGAGGATAATGGAATGTAGTCAAATTAAGTCGGGTGATGCTGAGGGAATTAGATTACGAAATGAGACTCTTAAAGTAGTAAAGGAGTTTTGCTATTTAGGGAGTAAAATAACCGATGATGGTCGAAGTAGAGAGGATATAAAATGTAGACTGGCAATGGCAAGGAAAGCGTTTCTCACGAAGAGAAATTTGTTAACATCGAGTATAGATTTAAGTGTCAGGAAGTCATTTCTGAAAGTATTTGTATGGAGTGTAGCCATGTATGGAAGTGAAACATGGACGGTAACTAGTTTGGACAAGAAGAGAATAGAAGCTTTCGAAATGTGGTGCTACAGAAGAATGCTGAAGATAAGGTGGGTAGATCACGTAACTAATGAGGAGGTATTGAATAGGATTGGGGAGAAGAGAAGTTTGTGGCACAACTTGACTAGAAGAAGGGATCGGTTGGTAGGACATGTTTTGAGGCATCGAGGGATCACAAATTTAGCATTGGATGGCACCGTGGAGGGTAAAAATCGTAGAGGGAGGCCAAGAGATGAATACACTAAGCAGATTCAGAAGGATGTAGGTTGCAGTAGGTACTGGGAGATGAAGAAGCTTGCACAGGATAGAGTAGCATGGAGAGCTGCATCAAACCAGTCTTAGGACTGAAGACTACAACAACAACAACAATGGGAAATTTGAAGGACAGGATAAATATTGTTAGACTGAGTTAATACTCTGTACAGCTCTCATTAAACTAAATAAATGCAAAATAATGTTACTACATGCTTATGACTGTACTAAACCGTGATCATCTGCTTTTTCTCACTCTATATTTATCAAGGAGAAATGACATAAATTTGAAGGCATGCCATTATATTTTTCCATTACATGCATTTCAGGGCTTGGGTGTTCTCTGCACCTTTCTCATCTATAAAAAGATATTAAGGTATTCATTTTCTGCTTCACTTCCTCTGTTCGCATTTTCAGCAATTTCTTGCCAATGTAATTGTGTGTGTTAAGTATTATATGCTGTGGATCTTAGGATCCATGAAGCACTTGTGGGATCTATGCTCTTCTATCAACAGAAGTATGCTATTGTCCGGCCACTCCATCACCAGGAAAAACACTATTAAAAAAAAAAAAAAAAAAAAACATCACTCACGTGTGAAAAATAGCATACTATGGCAAATCAAGTGTACCTTATCTCCCTGGTGCTAGTGCCAGGCTGGAGAGGGCCCAAAGTTTCCTCGATGGTCCACTCTAAAACCGACAACAAGCGAAGCGCTTCAGTCAACACCTGCAAATGTGACCAGTGCATGACCGATAGCCATTTGTGCATGCATGCCTAGTGTTTTAACACCAGAGAGAATTCTCATTCACTATGGGGCATTTGCTTGTGTTCACTTCAGTGGAAAGAGGCTTTAATGAGCATTATTTGGGGACCTGCAGGAACTTGGCAGCATAAAGCTTGCTCAGGCAACCTGGGCTCTCTGGGTGGACTTTGTTGAGGAAAGGCTAGTACAGTCCCTACCAGTAATCAAGTAATCATCACATTGGATTAATATCTTTATTGGGAAATATTTTTAAACAATTCGTTAACTGTCAATTGTCTGGAGTACAGAAAACTGTGATTTCATGGATACCACTCCACTCTGGTTAATCTACCCAGTTGTAGGCAGCTGTACAGGAAGCCTTTCTCCATAAACACACTTTGAGTGTCTCTTTTTATTTTGAGAGGAAAACCTGCGAGAGAACTTGAACACTTTTTCCTTCTCACAATGTCCTTATGAGCTAATGCTGTTTGCATTGTAGAATCAGATAGGCCCTGTCAGTTCCTCATGATAATAGTGTACCCCAAGAAAATGTACACAACTCTCTTTTTGCCATAACAACCAACAAGATTATGCAGTATTACAGACCAATGTCCCTAACATCTTTTTTTCTGCATAATCCTTGACCACATTCTCATTTTGAATGTAGTAAATTTTCTTGAGACCTAGAATCTTGTGTCCACGAATCACCCCCCTGCCCTGCGGGTCCAGGGCTTGGAATAGGCCCGAGGTATTCCCGCTTGTCATGAGAGACAACTAAAAGGAGTCTCTCACATTTCGGCCTTTATGTGATGGTCCAATGTAGGGTTTGACCTCCATTTTTCAAAATTTTCCCAAAGAGCGAGCCAATTGCGAAAGGTCCCCTGACATGGTGCATCATGCATCGAGATCTTTAGCCGATTTTCTTGTCATCGCATTGCAGTCCTGCTTCTTCTCCATCTTTTGAGTGAGGACACCTTCCTAGGTGTGTTTTCCACCATGCACTGTGCAGTGTTACTTTCTGTGCGGATAATGACCATGGACATCTTTGCACCTCATATCCAGTGTGGTAACCAGTCAGTTGTGTTGGGACAACACAGGGATCACTCTGCTGATGCCTGTGCCGTTAACTCCCCACATATGCCAAGGAGTAGATGCCTGTCACCTTGGGGGATCGGGACTCCTGGCAATGGCCATCCTGCCAGGTAGTCTTTGCTACGGCTGGGTGGCACCCGTGGGGAGGGTCAGAGTGGGTGGCATCAGGGCAGATGACACGCCATGAAGCGTAGTACGTCATCTCTTGCTGGTGGTCTGCTGCCAGCAGTCTGTAAATGGACAAAGTCTAATTTTAGTGCTAATAAATATGACCCCAAGTCGTTCCCCTCCCTGGCCACACCATGGGAGGAACACAAGGCTAAGTATGGCATTGAAGCTTATTCACCCTGGTACCTTGTACTTATGAAAGTTGATGGAGAATCGTTTATGTCCATGAAGCCTCAGTTGTTTTGGAACATTTGGAGGACAAGTTTGGGAAGGTGGAGGGATTGTCCAGAGTGCACTCTGGGTCAGTTTTGATGAAAACAGCATCCTCTGCCCAGTCACGGGCATTACTCGCTTGTGGCAAGTTGGGGGATGTTTCTGTTACCATCGCACCCCATAAGAGCTTGAATATGGTCCAGGGTGTTACATTCCACAGGGACCTTTTTTTGCAGTCTGGTGACGAGCTGCATGCCAATTTAGCCAATTTAGAGCAGCGAGGTGTTAAATTCGTCTGGCGCGTCCATTGAGGGACCAAGGGATAGCCAGATTGCCACCACAGCCTTCATCTTGGCCTTCGAGGATGACACATTGCCTTAGAAGGTCAAGGTGATGGTCTGCCGCTGTGACGTCAAGCCATATATCCCTCCCCTGATGCGGTGCTTTAAGTGCTGAAAGTTTGGCCATATGTCTTACTGCTGTTCTTCCAGCCCTACCTGTCAAGATTGTGGATGTCTATCACATCCCAATATTCCATGTGCATTGCCTCCCATCTGTGTCAACTGTGGAGAGCATCATTCACCTTGCTCACCAGATTACAGGATTTTACTGAAAGAGAAGAAAATCATGGAATATAAGACCCTGGACTGACTGACCTACACTGAGGCTAAGAGGAAATTTGAGTGCCCACATCCTGTGGCTATGATTTCTTATGCCGCCGCTACAAGAACAGTTGTCGCCCCATCAGTTCCTCGCATTCCGCAGTTGCCTCTCTGAACCATAAGACTACACCTGCCCCCTTGATGGTGGGGGGGGCACTTCCCTCCCTGTTGCTCCCACACCACCTACTTCGGGAGCAAACACCCCCCCCCCCCCCCCCCCCCCAACCATCAGGGATATCAGTTCCCACTTTTGAGCTGGAGAAGCATAATCTTCTTTGGCTCCTCTCGCTAGGAAGGGGTCCCTTGGGTCACTCCCTTCCTAGGTTTCTGCTAGTGGGAAAGATGACACCCGCCATTGGCTGAAGAGCCCTAAAGCAGCTGGTCGTAGGGCTTCATGCTCATCCACAATCCAGGCGAATGAATCAGTAAAGTCCTCCCAGCCAGGGAAACCCAAGGAGCAGCGAGAGAAATCCAAAACAAAGGTCCCCAAGAGCGAGGGAATTGCGGCAAGACCAAGGGGCTTGTGGTGGCACCCACACCACCCCTACCTACAAGCTCGGCATCTGCAGATGAGGTGGAGATTCTGGTGTCTGCTGCGGACCTAGATCTCGCCGGACCCTCAGCAGGTGACCCTGAGGTGTGTAAACTGCCTCATTGAGTTCTGTGCCTTCCCAGTCTCACGATGCTGTCATCCTCCAGTGGAATTGCGGCTGAGCTATGGCAACTGTTAAGCTTTATACCTGCTTTCTGCATTGCCCTCCAGGAAACCTGGTTTCCAGCAATGTAGATCCCTGCCCTCCGCGGCTATAATGGATATTACAGGAACCGTAGTGTCTATAATCGAGTGTCAGGTGGAGTTTGCATTTATGTCCTATACTCAGTCTGTAGTGAAACTGTGCCCCTCAAACCCCTCTTCAAGCTGTGGCTGTCAGAATACGGACGACGCAGGAAATAACTGTCTGCAATGTATATCTTCCAACAGCTGGTGCAGTATCCCTGAATGTAATAACTGCACTGATTGATCAGCTCCCTAAATCTCCCTACTTTTGGGAGATTTTAATGCCCATAACCCCTTTCTGGTGTGACACCATGCTTACTTGCCGAGGCAGAGATGTCGAAACTCTACTGTCTCAGTTCGACATCTGCCTCTTAAATACTGGGGCCGCCACACATTTCAATCATGCTCGAGGTAGTTACTCGGCCATTGATTTATCAATTTGCAGCCCAGGACTTTACCCATCTATCCACTGGAGAGAAAGTGATGACCTGTGTGGTAGTGACCACTTCCCCATCTTCCTGTCACTGCCCCGGCATCAGGCCCAGGGATGCCTGCCCAGATGGGCATTAAACAAGGCGGACTGGGAAACTTTCATCTCTGATGTCACTGTTGACTCTCCCCCACGTGGTAACATAAGTGTGATTATTGAGCAGGTGACTACCACAATCGTTTCTGCGGCAGAAAATGCGATCCCTCACTCTTTAGGGTGCCCCCAGGGTAAAACAGTCCTTGGTGGTCACCGGAAGTCGCTGAGGGAATTACAGAGTGTCGGCGAGCTCTTCAGTGACATAAGCAGCACCCTTCCCTACAGCATCTAATAGCCTTTAAGTGGCTCTGTGCCCGTGTACGCTGGCTTATAAAACGACAGAAACGGGAATGTTGCGAGAGGTACGTGTCGACCATTGGGTGCCACACATCACCTTTCCAAGTCTGGACGAAGATCAGATGTCTTTTTGGATACAAGATCCGAACAGGTGTCCCTGGCGTTACCATCAATGGCGTGCTATGTAGCAATTGCCGAGCACTTTTCTGAGCTCTATGCTCGAGCCTCTGCATCAGAGAACTACCCCCCAGCCTTTTGCACACTCAAATGGCGGATGGAAAGGAAAGTCCTCTCATTCACTACCTGCCACAATGAACCCCCTTTTTTTTTCATCAGTCTACTGACTGGTTTGATGCGGCCCGCCACGAATTCCTTTCCTGTGCTAACCTCTTCATCTCAGAGTAGCACTTGCAACCTTCATCCTCAATTATTTGCTTGACGTATTCCAATCTCTGTCTTCCTCTACAGTTTTTGCCCTCTACAGCTCCCTTTAGTACCATGGAAGTCATTCCCTCATGTCTTAGCAGATGTCCTATCATCCTGTCCCGTCTCCTTATCAGTGTTTTCCACATATTCCTTTCCTCTCCGATTCTGCGTAGAACCTCCTCATTCCTTACCTTATCAGTCCACCTAATTTTCAACATTTGTCTATAGCACCACATCTCAAATGCTTCGATTCTCTTCTGTTCCGGTTTTCCCACAGTCCATGTTTCACTACCATACAATGCTGTACTCCAGACGTACATCCTCAGAAATTTCTTCCTCAAATTAAGGCCGGTATTTGATATTAGTAGACTTCTCTTGGCCAGAAATGCCTTTTTTGCCATAGCGAGTCTGCTTTTGATGTCCTCCTTGCTCCATCTGTCATTGGTTATTTTACTGCCTAGGTAGCAGAATTCCTTAACTTCATTGACTCCGTGACCATCAATCCTGATGTTAAGTTTCTCGCTGTTCTCATTTCTACTACTTCTCATTACCTTCGTCTTTCTCCGATTTACTCTCAAACCATACTGTGTACTCATTAGACTGTTCATTCCGTTCAGCAGATCATTTAATTCTTCTTCACTTTCACTCAGGATAGCAATGTCATCAGTGAATCGTATTATTGATACCCTTTCACCTTGTATTTTAATTCCACGCCTGAACCTTTCTTTTATTTCCATCATTGCTTTATCGATGTACAGATTGAAGAGTAGGGGCGAAAGGGTACAGCCTTGTCTTACACCCTTCTTCATACGAGCACTTCGTTCTTGATCGTCCACTCTTATTATTCCCTCTTGGTTGTTGTACATATAGTATATGACCCGTCTCTCCCTATAGCTTACCCTTACTTTTTTCAGAATCTCGAACAACTTGCACCATTTTATATTAAATGAAACGACAAGTTTACTGTTACCAGTCACCGCTTTATTTTTTCCACGACGCGTTTCGAAGGTTTAAACCTCCATCATCGGGTGGATTTACATTAGTTAGTATTACATATGTGTGTATGTTGTGTTACGACATTTGGAGGAACTTGTGGCACTGCCTAGTGGAGAAACAAGACACTATTTCAGAATATGGTTTTGGATAACTTTTGACAAAAAAATTAAACTGATATTTAATGGTAAACTTTAATAAGTAAACTAGAGTACCTCCAGTGGTCACAGGTTCCTTTTTCTTATCGTAACACTTCACATGTATACTGCCACATTTGTAAACAAATATGGCGTCTGGAATCAGCTGGGTGCAAGGTTCGTACAGCAGAAGAGAAGACATAATCGCAAAGTGCAAAGAATATACATTGTAACAACATTATTACAGAATAATCGTTTAAATCATTTGGAGGTGTTTGTTTTGAGGTGTCAAATATATGTGTGTGTACTTCAGGTGGTATATAAATCCAATTTTGAAAGGTTGAAACAGCTAAACATTCGTACTCGTTTATGCAATCAGGTGAAATGTTAAAATGGCTTAAACTTCATACTTGCTAATAACAATTAGGTAAAATGTTACAGGCTTGAATTACAATGATCATATTGGCTACAGCAGTAAAATCATACATAGATGACACTCTTTGAAGAAAGAGAGACAGAGAGAGAGAGAGAGAGAGAGGGAGAGGAAGGAGTGATTATATGAGAGCAAACATTTACATGGCAAGGAGTCTTAAGATTACATGTTGCATATATTAGCTGCGTAAAGGTTGGGGTAATACACTGGTTAATGTTATAAAATATGCAGATAGATATACATTTGTGCCAGTAGTTGATGTACATACAGTTTTAAGCTGACAGGGGGTACAAGCTGTTAGTGTGATGCATTATCTGTGTGTGTGTGTGTGTGTGTGTGTGTGTGTGTGTGTGTGTACAAAAACTTTGAGTGTAGGCAGTTGCTGAAAACAGAGATGGTACTATTGTAAATATTGTCATTTTTGTCATTTAAGATGGATTCTGGTTGTTTCATTTGGTGTTTGTATATTTGGAGTGTTTCAAGGATCTCTAGTTTTCTGCCTTTAGGTTGGATGTATAGGATGCTAATACTTGTGTTGTTAACATGGTGTTTTGTTTCATGTAGGTGGGTAGCTACTGCTGATGTGTGGTATTTTTTGTTTTTTAGTGCTGCAATGTGTTCCTTGAACCTAATGGTAAATGATCTGCCTGTCTGGCCTATGTAGAAGCAGTCACAGTCCAAACATTCAATTTTGTACACACCTGTGTGATGAAGTGGGTTTCGTGTGCAGATGTTGTGGGGTAACTTCTGTCCAATCTTGTTGTCTGTTGTAAAGGATATGCTTATGCCTTTCCGTTTGAAGACATCAGCAATCTGGTATGAAATGTTACCCAGAAAGGGGATTGTATGCAAGACATTATTTTCTTTTTGTTTTTTTGTGTTGTGATTGCTTTGCCATTATTGAGTGTTTTAGAGTGTCTATTATGGAGTTGTTATAGCCATTTTCAATAGCTGTTTGTTTTATTATTTCAATTTCTTGATCACGTTTATCTTCTGAGAGTGGTAGTTGGATAGCTCTATTAATCACGTACTGGTATGCTGCCATTTTGTGTGCTGCGGGGTGGCAAGAGGAGTTGTGGATTGTAGTATGTGTTGTGGTAGGCTTCTGATAAATTTCAAACTGATGTCTGTTATTCTTTATTGTAATGGTAAGGTCTAGGAAATTTATACTGTCATCTTTTTGGTGTTCAACTGTGAATTTTATGCTATTCAACTGACTGATGTCATCTTTAGTGCCTTTGATTAAAATTATGATATCATCTACATATCTGTAGTAGTAGATGATATTTTTGAGGAGGTGGTGATTGGAATTCAAGATTTTGTCTTCTAGGTTACTTATAAATATTTCTGCTAACAATTCGGAAAGATTTGAGCCCATTGCCAGACCATGTGTGTCTTAGGTCACAACCTAAGATACACAAAGATGGGACCCCCATCAGACCCATAGTGAACTGTAGGAACAGCCCAACATTCAAGCTCAATAAAATACTCTTCAGAATTCTCAAACAAGCATACACATTCAATAATGAGAGAACACTTAAAAACACAACAGAATTCACACAATATGTCAAAAACATACAAGTACCTGATGGAGCCACACTTGCCTCATTCGACATACAAAACCTTTATTCATCTGTGCCAATAGATCCCACACTACAAATAATTAATGTCAACCTACATAAACACAAAAAAATCCCTTCAACTCACATTAAAGAACTAATGGACCTGCTTGAATTCACACTTTCACACAACTGTTTTAAATTTAACAATAAAATCTACAAACACACACATGGTCTGGCAATGGGCTCAAATCTTTCCGGATTGTTAGCAGAAATATTTATAAGTAACCTAGAAGACAAAATCTTGAATTCCAATCACCACCTCCTCAAAAATATCATCTAGTACTACAGATATGTAGATGATATCATAATTTTAATCAAAGGCACTAAAGATGACATCAGTGAGTTGAATCAGTTTTTCAACAACTCCCATGAAAGCATAAAATATTTTATATTGTCGAACGCTTTTCCCAGGTCGACAAATCCTATGAAAGTGTCTTGATTTTTCTTTAGCCTTGCTTCCATTATTAGCCGTAACGTCAGAATTGCCTCTCTCGTCCCTTTACTTTTCCTAAAGCCAAACTGATCGCCACCTAGCGCATTCTCAATTTTCTTTTCCATTCTTCTGTATATTATTCTTGTAAGCAGCTTCGATGCATGAGCTGTTATGCTGATTGTGCGATAATTCTCGCACTTGTCAGCTCTTGCCGTCTTCGGAATTGTGTGGATGATGATGCTTTTCTGAAAGTCAGATGGTATATTGCCAGACTCATATATTTTACACACCAACGTGAATAGTCGTTTTGTTGCCACTTCCCCCAATGATTTTAGAAATTCTGATGGAATGTTATCTATCCCTTCTGCCTTATTTGACCGTAAGTCCTCCAAAGCTCTTTTAAATTCCGATTCTAATACTGGATCCCCTATCTCTTCTAAATCGACTCCTGTTTCTTCTTCTATCACATCAGACAAATCTTCACCCTCATAGAGGCTTTCAATGTATTCTTTCCACCTATCTGCTCTCTCCTCTGCATTTAACAGTGAACCCTATAACGCCCCATTTACGGAGTGGGAGCTCCTCAGTGCACTTGCACATTGCCCCGACACAGTTCCTGGGCCAGATCCGATCCACAGTTGGATGATTGAACATCTCGTCTGACTACAAGCGCCACCTCCTCATAATCTTCAACCGGATCTGGTGCAATGCCATCTTTCCTTCGCAATGGCGGGAGAGCATCATCATTCCAGTGCTCAAACCTGGTCAAAACCCACTTGATGTGTGTAGCTATTGACCTATCAGCATCGCCAATGTCCTTTGTAAGCTGCTGGAACATATGGTGTGTTGGAGGTATGGTTGGGTCCTGGAGTCACGTGGCCTACTGGCTCCATGTTAGGGCAGCCTCTGCTATGGTCACTCTACCACTGATAATCTTGTGTTCCTCAAGTCTGCCACCCGAACAGCCTTTTCCAGACACCAACACCTAGATGCCATCTATTTTTATCAATGCAAAGTGTATGACACCACCTGGCGACATCATATCTTTGCCACATTATATGGGTGGGGTCTCTGGGGCCTGCTCCAGATATTTATCCAGAATTTCCTGCCACTTCGTACTTTCCGTTTCCAAATTGGTGCCTCCCACAGTCCCCCCTACCCCCCCCTACCCCCCCCCCCCCTCCCCCCCCCGATATACAGAAGAATGGTGTCTCGCATGGCTCTGTATTGAGTGTATCACTATTTTTAGTGGCCATTAACGGTGTAGTAGCAGCTGTAGGGCTGTCCATCTCACCCTCTGTGATGCAGACGACTTTTGCATTTCGTACTGCTCCACCAGTACTGGTGTTGCTGAGCAGCATGTACAGGGAGCCACCCACAAGGCGCAGTCATGGGCTCTCGCCCATGGCTTCCAGTTTTCGCCCGTGAAGTCGGATGTCATGAACTTCTGTCGGTGTCGTACCGTTCATCCGGAACCAGAACTTTACCTTCATGATGATGATCCACTCACTGTAGTGGAGACATATCGATTCTTAGGACTGGTTTTCGACCCCCGATTGACTTGGCTACCTCACCTTTGTCAGCTTAAGCGGAAGTGCTGGCAGCACCTCAGTGCCCTCTGCTGCATGAGCAACACCAACTGGGGTGCAGATTTCTCTACGCTGCAGCAGCTCTACGAAACCCTTTCTCAATCCCTCCTTGACTATGGGAATCAGGTTTATGGTTCAGTGGCGCCCTCAGCGTTGTGTGTACTCGACCCACTGCATGACTGTGGCATTTCCTTAGCGACAGGAGCTTTTAGAACAAGTTCGGTGAGCTGTGTCCTGGTGGATGCTGGAGTCCCTCCATTGCAGATCTGACATGCACAACTGCTCGCCAGTTCCATTGCACACATTTGTAGTTCTCCTGAGCATCTGAATTACTGTCTCTTTTTTTCCACCCGCAGTAGTTCATCTCCCACATTAGTGGCACAGGTCAGGGCTAACGATTGCGGTTCGCGTGCGATCCCTTCTGTCTGAACTGGAGTCCTTCTCTTTACTACCTCCCATCCAGGTCCGTCCGCATACACCTCCATGGTGTACAGCTAGGCTGCAGATTCATCTGGACCTTTCGCATGACTGTAAGGACTCAGCGATTCTTGAAGTGTTCTGGGGCTCTGAAGTGGTTTACACCGACAGCTCGATGGCTGATGGTCAACTTGGCTTCACCTATGTTCACAGTGGCCATTTTGAACAGCATTCCTTGCCCAATGGCTGCAGTGTATTCACTGCAGAGCTGTTGGCCATCTGTCATGCACTTTAGTGTATCAGTTTATGCCCCGGGGAATTGTTTCTTCTGTGTACTGACTCCTTGAGCAACCTACAAGCTATCGACCAGTGATACCCTCACCATCCTTTGGTATCATCCATCCAGGAGTCCACCTATGCACTGGACTGGTCCCATCGTTCAGTGGTGTTTGTGGTGACCCTGGGACACGTTGGCATCCCAGGCAACGGCGCCCGGTTAGCACTGGCCCATATTCTGATGCACTGTCCCACAATCAATGCCCAGCGCGAGATCTTGGGTTACTGGACTTGTTGCCGCTAATTTTATGTGACATCATCTCATCGGCTGGTTTAGTTTTACGTTTTATTCTTGAGGGTGGGTTTTATCATTTGATCTAAGTTTTAGCGCAAGTCCTTTGTTCCTCTGTGTCCTCCACTAGGGTGTAGGTTTTAATGTGTTGCAGAGTGGCTGGCTTCTCCTTTTTATTTTCATGGTCAGCCAGCCATGGTAATCTGCTTTGTTGTTTTAATCTCTTCATCCCATTTCTTGTGTTTCTGTGGTTTTCTTGTCGTCTTTTGTCCATTTACATGTTTGTTGCCCTTCATCGTTCTTGTGATTTTTTATTTCATTCTGTTTTGAGTTGTCAGTCTTGTTTGTTTTATTCTCACACATGTGGCATTGTTTTATTCTGAAAAAGGGACTGATGACCTTGTAGTTTGGTCCCTTTCCCCCCTCTTTTAATTCCAACCAACCACAAATCAGCATGGTTTTAGACAGCATCGATTATGCAAAACTCAGTGTGCCCTTTTCTCACACGATATACTGTGAAATATGGATGCAGAGCAGAAGGCAGATTGCTTATTTCTAGATTTCCGGAATGTGTTTGATATGGTGCCCCACTGCAGTCTGTTAAAGAAGGTACTTGCGTATGGAATAGTTTCACAGTGCTTGAGCGACTCGAAGACTTCTTAAGTTGTAGCATCCAGTACATTGTCCTCAACAGTGTGTGTTCATCAGAGGCAAGGATGTAGTAATAAGTGCCACAGGGAATTGTGATAGAACCACTATTATTCTCTATATACACAAATGATTTGGTGGACTAGGTGGGCAGCAATTTGCTGATGTTTGCTGATGAGTTGAGTTGAATGACTTAGAGGATACAAGATGACTTAGACATAATTTCCAGTTGGTGTGATGAATGATAGCTGGCTCTAAATTTAGAAAAATGTAAGTTAATGTGTATGAGTAGGAAACACAAACCCATACTGTTTGGACACAGCATTGGTAGTGTCCTGCTTGATACAGTCAAGTCGTTTAAATATCTTGGCGTAGCGTTGCAAAGCAATACGAAATGGAATGAGCATTTAAGGATTGTGGTAGCAAAGGTGAATGGTTGAGTTCGGTTTATTGGGAGAATTTTGGAAACAGTGATTCATCTGTTAGGAAACTGCATATAGGATGCTAATGCGACCTATTCTTGGGTACTGCTGGAGTCTTGGGATCTGTACCAGGTTGGGTCAAAGGAAGACATTGAAGCAATTCAGAGGCAGGCTGCCAGGTTTGTTACTGGTAGGTTTAAACAACATGCAAGTGTTACAGAAATGCTTCAGAAACTCAAATGGGAATCCCTGGAGGGAAGGCGACTTTTTTTGAGGAACACTGTGTTGAGAAAATTTAGAGAGCCTGCATTTGAAGCTGACTGAGGAACTACTCGACTGCCGCCAACATACATTGCGTGTAAGGACAACGAAGATAGGATACGAGAAATTAGGGCTCATACGGGGCGTATAGACAAGTCGTTTTTCCCTTTATTTGCAAGTGGA
This sequence comes from Schistocerca piceifrons, assembly GCF_021461385.2. Taxonomy (NCBI): domain Eukaryota; kingdom Metazoa; phylum Arthropoda; class Insecta; order Orthoptera; family Acrididae; genus Schistocerca; species Schistocerca piceifrons. Next base: position 793,659,124 of record NC_060140.1, read on the forward strand.
ATAGGAAAGGCAATTACTACTAGTGATACAGGGTGCCTTCCGCCATACTCTGTACGATGGATTGTGGAGTACGTATGCAGGTGTGGATGTAGATGTAGAAAAGTGCAGGCCAGTGTTTCTTATTTGTAAATGATTTATCAGTTTTCTTGCCCCACCAACTCAGCTTGACATCATGTCGAATTAAATTGGCAAAGAGAAAAAAATCTGGTTTTAAATAATCATAAAATAAACAAAACAAATTATTATACAGAGTTTTTGTTGGTGCTGTCGTTTTATTTTACCTGAACTCTCATGAACAGCATGACTTTGACTTTTAATAATGCAGTTATATTTATGATCTAACTGTATTCGAATTTCACGTTTCAGGGAGTTGATCCCATCCTGAACCTTACCAAACTAATGTGGGAAGTACACAGGTCTCTTCTTCTGCAGTTTTTCGAAGTCCCAACTTCAATACAGTTGTGTATACATATCTACAAGGCAGACTTATCTAAAGATTAAAATTTTGAACATAGCTGCTCTTCAGCAACAGTGGATGCAAATGAATGATACGAGAAAATCAGCCAACTAGTTGCAGGTATAAATGTTTATTAACAACCCTTGAACATGCTTTCAACAGTTGTAAAATTGTATTCTTCAGAAGTACATAGACAGAGTGAAGAATTTTTTTCACTTCATCGTTTAAATACACTATGAGTGAATACACTAAGCAGATTCAGAAGGATGTAGGTTGCGGTAGGTACTGGGAGATGAAGAGGCTTGCACAGGATAGAGTAGTGTGGAGAGTTGCATCAAACCAGTCTCAGGACTGAAGACCACAACAACAACAACAACATCGTTAAAAAGAATTATCAAGGTGTAAAGGATGTACAAAACCACTGGATAGAAATGTAATAAACAAAAATTA